>NC_092806.1:71970140-72165140 GCF_040954645.1 Diabrotica undecimpunctata | reverse complement strand
AGTTGACCTACATGGTCCAATTATTGCTAGCAATTTGCTTTTTGAGATATTTGCTGCTGTATTATTTATATTTTGTATCCCGGATTTTCCTTCTGATTTCTTTATTGTTTTGTTGTATTCTTCAATGTTCTTATTTTCTGTTTTCGCCTGTTTTCCTTTAAGTAATCTTAATATTTCATCAGCCATCCATTGTTGTTTGCGTTTATTAACAATTGGATACTTTTTTGTATATTAAGCCGTAAATTAAACCGTATATTATACCGTGGATTAAACCACAATTAATTCTAATAAAAATTCTATTTCACGTTTGTTTTGATGTTTCGATTTCCACTCTGGAAATCATTTTCAAACAAGATTATTTTAAAAGTATGTAGGTATTTTACGTGTAGATGTTTATTAATTGGCGCTTTGTTTTCCCAATCTCACAAGTGACTTACTTGACCTCGGTCTTGAAGGCAAAGAGCCATGTTTTAAGTTAAACATTCTTAGGGTTGTGCTGTACTCTCGGGTTAATATAAAATGCCGATTTTTGATATGTAATACATAACACACATAATACACGAACATAAAAAAAATCAAGATTCGATATCAACCCAAAGGTTGATATCGAATCTTGATTTTTGAATCAACACCATCTGAGAATTTTCAAGTTAAAACATGGCTACTTGCCCACAAGATTAAGGCCAAGTGAGTAAGACTCAAATTGGTAAAGTAAAGAGCTAATTAATAAACTGCCTGTTGGAGAAAATGTATTTTATAAAAAGGTTCCATCATCACTGTGGTTACCAGCTACTGTGGTAGAAGGTGTGTACAAGATCATATGTCGCCACAAAAAACCTGAAGGTGTACATTATCGTAGGAACTAACAACACATATTAAAGCCTGCTATTACAATTAGTAGACATAATAGTGAAGTGATAGGTAAGCCTGAACATAGTACAGCAGCTAGTTCCAATATAAATGGGGCTTTAAATATGAACAACAATACACCAAAATTTCAATTCAAAGTTATCACAGTTCAGAAATTAATATAAAAGAGTGAAGAAACCATTACGAATAATAAATAAACACTATATAACTGTATAGAAAATAAACGAGGAAAAAATAACAATGTAGCATTTATGGTTAACAATAAATTAGGGAATAAAATAAAGCAATAAACGGAAGAATATCGTACATAAAAATATAAAACAAGCAAGTCACAACAAATCAAGCGAGAAATAAAATTCATAAAAACTAAGAAACAAAATCACTAAACCAATTTAATAAATATAAAGAAGCCAGATAACTAAAAGCCATAATATCAGTAGGTACTTTTATACATACTCATTATACATATATATTACATTTATCATTTATTGTATTACATTTTTTACATGTTTTGAACTGATTTTTTTTTTATTTATTTTTATTCTACTTTTATCATATTTCCCAACTCAATATGTACGTCTTGCGTGTTAATTTAACCAGATTTATTTTGTTGCTCTCTATACTTACCTTTTTATCGATATTTTCACTTGTTTGTTTAAAACCGTTCGTTTCTTTAAATCTAGATATTCTCTTCGTGATGATTTATTAATTTATGTTTGAATTGTCTACTTTTTCGTTTTTTTTTTATTTTACAATGCCAAACAAAAAAAAAAGGAATTTAACTTTTCGCGCTATACTCGGTCTTCTCTAGATTAAAGAAGGCCTATGAAACGCATTCAAGTATCAAAACCATACACCTTCATTATTATTCGTAGCCAGGGTAGATGAAAATCGAAACCATTTATCGAGATTTTGATACATCTCACAACCTCATCTCAATATAGTTTATATATTGTGTTCTGTTACTCTCTCTCTCGATCATTGCTGTCTCATTTTAATATTTCAGTCAAATATCCGTTACATCTGGTTTCGTCAGTGCCATAAAGCACACTAAGGTAACGACTCAAGGCGAAAAATGTGTCTTGTGTTCTGGTTCTCACCCTTCATATAAATTTGTATAGTTTGTATTTTTGAAGTTATACTTCTATACGCGCGGTCGACGTTGGAAATTTGCATGGGAGTGAATCGGTGAAATCATTACATATTTAAGATATGAGTAAGAGAGAGACAGAGGATATATTTTCTCTCTCTGTCTCTATCGGGAGTAAAAATATTCCTTTTGTATATATATATATATATATATATATATATATATATATATATATATATATATATATATATAATTTAATATATATTATTATGTATGTGATATATTTTGTATTATTTATTAAATGTTCATAATTATTATAGGCTTTTGTATTTCAAAATAATAATTACCATAAATCACTGTATGACCGAGAACTGTTAATTTGAAATACGTTAGTGTCATGTCTAATTGTCAAATTTCTTACGTTTTTGGTTTATATTCTTATTAAATATATGTAATATACGCAAAAATGCTAAATTTTAAAATAAAATGAAAATTTACAACATAATTCGAGTTGTTGGTTTTTTATTTTTATCTTCCACAAACATTTTTTTTAAGTTATACTTCTATACGCGCGTGGATTTTGGAAGTTTGTGTGTATTCGTATATATTGAGTGAATCGGCAAAATCATTACATATGTAAGATATAGGTAAGAGAGGGACAGAAGATATATTTTGTCTCTCTTTCTCTCTCGAGAATAAAAATGTTCCTTTTGTAAACATATTTAATATTTATTATTATTATTATTATTATTTTTTTATTAATATTATCATGGTAAATTAATTAATTTGTATTGTATGTATTGCATGTATTTTAATATTGAATTATGTGGCAGTGTATTGTATTGTATTTTTATATTGATAACAAAATTAACAATCAATTTTACTGCATAGTTAGTGTAAAATGTTTTTTTTTTTGCATTCAACTCCTTTTATACATATATGACAATAAAAATATATATTTTTTCATTAAAATATTGATTCCATCCTTCATTTACTTACTATACTCCTATTACAGGTCAAATGTTTATATACAGCAAACGATGCACCATATACTTGTATACCTAATTATTTTTCTCTTTCTGCTCTCTCTTACCTATAGCAATACATATGTAATGATTGTGCAGATTGACTCCCATATAAATTTGTAACGACCAACGCGTGTATAGAAGTATAACTTCTACCAGCAGTCTCACTGGACTGCCACACCCGTTTTTTTATGACTAAACGGCTTCAATAACTTTTCTCGTTGGTTAATCCACATAATTCTTGTGTACGCTGCCTGATTTCACCTCATTCGAAGCGGCAAATATACGGTTTACGAATCACGGCATCGGGTTTTCTTCGTTTGTTAACCAACCGTCAAATTAATCTTGTTCCTTTAGACAACCACTTCTTCAGATACCAACATTTCTAATTTTGCTACACAACGACATTTAATGTCCTTTTCTATTTCTTTCTACATGGTTAATATATATCAAATATGTTTTTGGCAGCTTTCTAAGAATTCGTATCCTGCTAGATACAGGCTCCACAGCCAATTTTATTTCAGGCATCTTAGTAATAAGATTCTATAGACATACTCATAGGTGTTGAATTGGTTCTTTGTTTCTTAAATTCTGGTCAAATTCTTGGCGAGCCAAATCACCCTGTGGCCTTAGAAACCATTTTCAATTATGTTCTATAAGGGCGAGTATCTACGACTCATTCCATATTTTATTTCACATCTTTCGTTACTTCTATGTATTGTAGCTATATTAAATACAACGAGCGGTTCGAATTTATATAAATACCTATATTTATTTATAAGTTTACAGTTCGTCTATACCTTATCAACTAAACTCCCTCAATCATCGTTTATCCTTCTAAGAATTATGACGTATCGGAGATGGGCTATTTCGTTGCAGTATACAAAGATAGATCTTTTCTACAAAGGTTTTGGGAAATCGAAAACAGTAGGCACCTGATAGTTTTATACCGCGACGTCCAAGCTCGTAAAGGATATTTCTAATGCGGTAAATTTCAACATATCTAAACATATTAGTTCTGTCCCAACACGACCAAGCTCGTGAAGGATATTTCTAAGTTGTTGATTTTGCAAAAGTTAGCACGCCGATTTTCTGTTATTCCAGCGTTTTTACAATCCAATCTCCTTTATTCACCTTTTTTCTGTTTTCTTTACGATTCTTATTCGTTATTCTCATGCATCGTCGTTTTGTATGCTACAGAATGGCTTCAGGAAAATCCCGAATCTCAAAAAGACATATGTTGCATTCATGGAAGATTTTATTACTTCCCAACATATGATTGCGCTTCCTGAATCGGATTTTAAATCGACTATTTCGTATTACTCTCTCACAGTTTTCAAAAAACAAATAATTATTTCGCTTCTTTTCTCCAAAATTCATACTAGCTTAGACGCCAGTCTATATGATGTTCGAGGTGTTTCGCTAATCGACGCTTTTTTTATACTGGTAATAAGAGGGCATCTCGTTTTTACTTAATTTTTGATATTCTCGTTGTTGTTTCATTTGCGATATAAAGCATTTTTATCGACAAATTAAAATAAATAAGACATTTTGGAACTATAAAGGGGTTCTCTGGAGATTGGATTTTTCTAAACCTCTCCAAGAGTTTTTATTATGTACCGTTACTTGCGGCACTTTTTCTTTTTATTTTATTTTGCTTAAAAACTCTACAAGAGTAACTCTTTTATCTACGCACCTTCTGCAGTGAGCACTTATTCAGCTTCTAAAGCTTGATGGTTTTTTCGCTAGGCAATGTGCCACCAACCATCTCGATGGCCCTTTGTCAGAATTTAGCTTCAAGTGATTCCCTTTTATCTACTCACCTTCTGCACTGAGCACTCGCTTAGCTTTTAAAGCTCGATGGTTTTCTCGCTAGACAAATCAACAACGTCAGCAACCATCTTCGTTTATTTTCAAGGCTTTGGCTCAGACATTTTGAGATGTTGTCCGTTGACAAAGAGGAAGCTTCCATTCTTACGGTGCTAGGCCGAAAATGGAATCCTACGACTGACTACTTTTCTTATTCTTCTTGTCCCTTCGACAAATCTTGTACAAGGCGGGCTATTCGTTCGTAAATAAGTCATATTTTTTTTTCTATCCTGTTGTTTTTACTTTTCCATGTCTTTTTGCTAGTCCGACGTCTTCTACAACCGTTGTGGTACTTTAATGTATCCTGAGATGATAAAACATGTGAACAGATACAACTGACCTCTGTACTTGTACGTGTTACATTTCTAGTGTTATTTCCAAACAAGACCATCTATCGCAAGATCGGAGCTTTTGGCAGCTATACTGCTGACTGATCTAGTCACTTTTGTCAACGAGTCTCATTCAATTTTCATGCTTGTTCTGATTCGACAAAATTGGAGCTCTTGATCTAGTCACATCTGTCAAAGGGTTCTTCTTCCGATCTTCTGATGTTTGGTTGATTCGACGATTGCGCTCCCTTGAGCAGATTTTTCTGCTCATAAATTGTCAATCGTACTCAATACATGGAAGAACAGATACCACGCTCTACTCGGTATTATATGCCTTCTAATCAAAAGCACTCTGATTGTGCTAGTCGTGTTTTATCACCGGCTCAATTGTTACAATTTTCACCAAACTGGCATTTTCCTACAGTGAAGCTCGTCGAAATATCATTACTCCCCGGCTGTCGTCGAAGATTCTCTGCTGAAATGGGACCACACACGAAGATTTCGACGCTGTTTTTCTTCTTGTTTTTTCGCACCCAACGGAATTCTTATAGAAAAAAAAACCAACGGTATTCTGTTTGACAAAGTCTTCTTATTTTAGTAGGTCGAAAAATTCTACTGATTCCACGTTTTTTTTTAACTGATGGCATTGTACGCGTTGTTAATCTAAGCACAGCTTCAGATGGCATCCAACAATGCCCTACGATCAAAATATGACCGCCGCTTGTTTGTCAATCCATATTTTATTCTTACTTAGTTCTTTATTACTATAATCATCTTTTCATGTCTATTCTTTACACTTATACTTTCAGCTGTTTCTAAAAACATTCGTTGTTGGAGCGGAAGAATGTTTAAGAATGTTTGGGAAAGTATTTAGTCTTTATTTTCATACTTTACATTTAATATGTTATTTTTACTGTACAATAATATCGTCTTATTTAATGGTAAATTCTAACTACTTATTTGCTTTAAAAGATATTATTTTCTTCTACTCCGTAAAACTCATTGTTCAACTGGCTTAAACACAGGTCTGTTTTTAAGTTCAAAGATTCGACTTTCTTTGTTATTTTGGAAATACGTCGCAAACACAGAAACTGCTGTAAAGTGTCATATTTCTGTGACCATATAGTTGAAATTATTGCCATTCAAAATCGCAATACAATAGAGAGATTTATTGGTGTGCACTTGACTTTATTACCCTACGGTCCACCTAGAAATATGGCCAGAGAGTTTCGGACTATTTTATACGAAGAAATACACACTTCCTACCGAGACAGCGTACAGTAAGCATATCTAGTTTATCGGGACGTCCCTTTTTTGTGCCTCGGTTGGCGTCGCGACAATCAAATATAACTCTATTCCACTGGCTACAATAATTAATACACCAATCTTGCAAAAGGTAATTCTATTCTTTGTACAAATAACAGCAGTGAGTTAAGCTAGCTAACTATAGTAATTTATTCAAAATTAATATTTGCTATTTCCGCTAATTTATTTACAGGCAAAATATTGCATTTTTTCTTCCATTTTTATTCTAAAATCATTTAATCAGTGACCTCTAAAATTTACACAAAACAATAAGTAATTCTCAAATATAGACCAGTTCGCTGAAGACTCTTCCCATTTTGTAGAGGTATGAACTGTGATTATAAAATATTTTAAATCTATGGTGATTTGGATAGGGCTGTAGATTTTACCAAGTGAGTCATTTGGAGGATTACATGTAGTAAAGCCTGTTAAATGAGGAGATAATAATGTTTAGCCCATCATTGAAGGATGCTCGTTCTGAACGTCGCAAGGTCTGGATATTTTAGTTGATCTTTCGTCATGGAGTAAAATTAGGTTAGGGTTTTCTAAAGCGGCAGCTAGAATAGTTTTCTCTGTGCATTATCCTCTATGGAATTCTGCTTTTAATTTGGCCAAACTAATTTTCCCAATCTTTGGATGAGACATTTATTTTAGATTTTTAAAAAACATAGCATTATTAATTTTACTGGTTCTAAAAAAGCAATGCAAACTACTATATTGAAATTATAATTTGTTTCGAATCTTATATCTGAAAAAAAAAACGTAGCAATTCAAATTTATTATGTGTCGTGATTTTGGCATAAGATGAATTTTTTGCTATATAATAAGCTTCTTTACATGTGATAATTTCAATCGCTTCTATATATTTTATAATATGTTGATGTCAATAAGCTGGGCATTGTTCGTATGATCGTTTGTTTTACAATGAAGACATTATTGAGGTTTACTACAGTGGAAGTTGTCTTCGTGATCTTTGCCACAATTTTTGCATAAGTTGGAAGTAAACTTAGACTGCCTGAGCGTATGACCGAATTTAAAGCAATTTAAACACTGTACTAAGGAGTATATATATGTTGTTCAACTTAAAAACTCACCAAATTTTGCTTTTGTTTCATACGTCTTACTACCTCAGTTATTTTTTGGTGGGTAATAATATTATTCGTCCCAGAAAGTATCTATCTGCCTAGTTATTCCTTTTCTTGTAATTAAAAAAAGTGCGGAATGAAGGCATTATATTTATTGGAAGTAATTATATCGTATTTAACTAGACTAAAAATAAGAAAAATGAGGATTTTTTTTATAACTTTTATTATCATAATATAATTTGTAAAAAACTGGATGTTGCGTATACGCATCACCGGTCAGTGCTGTGTACTGTGTGTAGTATTTCTGAAAGCAGCCAATATGAAGGTAAACGTTACATTTTTTGCAATTATAAATTGTGTGACTGTGGCAAATTTGACGTCTTCTTCGTACTTCTGTCTTCTGTGGCGTGTGAGTACTATTTTGGCATATTTGGATTTTACGTGGTCGATTTGTTGATGGATTTGCTATTTTTTTTCTTTGTCAAATTTCCATTTTTGGTATGCACATAACAATGTAGGATCTAAAATCCAGTTGCGACATCTTTTTTTCATGTGTAGTGTTGTAAATTTTCCATGAATCTTCCAATAATTTTTTTGGACGGGACAATTTTTTTTGATCATTTTGAACAAAATAAGTCTGTGGTAGTTGTTCTGTAAACTTGATCGTTTTCAAGTTAGAGGTAGTGGATTTTGACAAGAGCTATGAGTCATGCCGATGCAGTACACAAGTTTACCTGTTATTTAAAAGGTCATAGCTATTGTCAAAATCCATTACCTACATAAATATTTTTTTTTATTTACATTTACGTGCTCGGCAACTATAACCACTCGCACGGGGGCGATTACAAACAACATTACAAGAGGTATTAATAAGTTATGTCATATATTAAAATAATTTAGAATTTATGATGCAATAATATTTTTTTTATAAAAAAACTGTCTATCTAGTTGGGATCACTGAGGAAGTCTCCTAGCTGCGGTTTGAGATTAAGCTGTCGTCTTACTGCGCTGTATTGATGACATTCGGTAAGAATGTGTTTACTGTTAGTTGGCACTGGCATGTTGGACAGATAGGTCGGACACCTGATGTAAAATCAGGAACCTGTGTATTACTTTGGTGTGGCCTATACGGATTCTTCGTATAATTGTAAGGTCTTATCTAGATAGTCACGTGAGGCTAGTTTATAATGGCTTATACAATGAGAGCTATATTGAACGAAATTGTCTGTACCGAATTGAAGGAGAAAGAGACACTCTACCCCCTGCCTGAGAAGGAAAAACTCCGTTTAATACGGGAACACTTTCCTCGGATGGAGGATAGGCGTGAAAGGGTTATTGGTTTCGTAGATGCGGAACCCTTTACTGAGTTTGAACTCGGCTTGAACAACAGCAGTTTCCTGTTGAAAGAAGCTAAGGTTGCCCTTATCGTGAAAGGTAGAGGTGAAGAGGAAGAGGTGCGATTTCGGCCAATTTGCCTTCTTAGTCCGATAGCTAAACTGTACGAACAGCTTGGAAAAGGTCGCCTTGAGCGAGAGCTAAAAGAAAAGCATGCGCTGAGCGGCTTCCAATATGGTTTTAGGGCTAAACAGTCTACCATAGATGAGGTCGCTGAAGTAACCTCTTTAGTTACGCAGGATAAAAAGAGATGGGTGGCTCTCATCCTGCTTGACGTCAAGAGTGCCTTTAATATGACATCATGGGAAAAAATCATGTCCAGGCTGAAAGAATTGTTCGTTAGTGAGTACCTAGTCAATGTAATTGACAGATATAAAAGAAAAAGATACCACCATCAGTTTGTCGCAGTGTGTTCCGCAGGGTTCAGTACTAGGTCCCATCATGTGGAATGTCCTGTACGACGGGGTGTTCAAGCTACATATGCCAAGGGCATGTCAAGCTACACTCTTGTAGCTTATGCCGATGATCTCGCACTGGTTGCGAAGGCGAGTCAGAGTCAGAAAACTGAGGTATTAGTTCTCAAAGAGAGTCGGAAAAATCCTCTCTTCGCTTTATAGTGGAAGGTGTGGAAGTTGCACCGGTTAAATCGATTAAGTATCTGGGAGTCTGGTTGTCGAAAGAACTAAGGTTCGAAGTACATATCTAAAAGACGGTAGAGAAGGCGAACCGAAATCTGGAAGCGTTGATACGGCTGATGCCAAACATTGAATGCCCAGGTAGCACCAAAAGAAAGGTGTTAAATGAAGTTTTTCAGTCGGTGGTAACCTTCGCTGCCCCCGTGTGGTGTAGCGTACTAAACACTGCGAAATACGCCAAGCTGGTAGAGAATTCGCAAAGACAAATGCTTCTCGTGCTATAGGACAGTTTCAAATGAGGCTCTATATATCATTTGAGCGGTGATACCGTTCGTTTTGTTGTGCAAAGAGCGAGCAAGGGTGTATGCAAGGAGAATGGATGTTAATATAGATGAGAATAAAAGAGAAAGAACAAAAGTAGAGTGGCAGAGAGAATGGACGAATGATAGCGGAAAGGCAAGGTGGACGAAGGAGCTTATTCCTGATATGAGGCCGTGGTGGGAATGTAAGTTCAGGAAACTAGACTACGTTCTGACGTAGTTTCTGACCGGGCATTGTAGTTTTGGAAGCTTCACAAATAGAATAGGCAAATCTACCTCGGCAGACTTAACTGTTTGTGGGGTACCAGACGCTCCCGCCCACATTTTTAACTGCCAGAGATAAGCAAATGAAAGGGGAGATTTCTAGAGGCGAATGGGTTTCGGACTGGATGAAAAAAACGTTGTAAACATAATGTTGAGAGGAGCGAAAGAATGGAGAGAAGTACACTGTCTGATTTCCTGGGGTGATGAAGAAAGAGAAGCAGGAGGACAAAGAAGGAAATTGAGCCAGGGATCTGAAATTTATGGTTAATATTATTATTAGTTTATAGCCTAACGTCTAAAACATTTTTTGATTTATAGTAATAGGTATGGTTATTTATAAATTTTTAGTTTTTTATTTTAGTTATTTATTTAGTGGCAAGACCACCTCTCTGGAACGGTGGTTAAGGTTTTACCCGGAACACGGTTAATCTGGCACTATCCTGGGTTCTTCTGGCCTAGTATCCTACTGGGCGGAAATATGCCAAGGTGTCTTGTTCCGGGACGTAGATGTCCAAAAAAGATTTCTCCCACCGTTGCCTGTCAGAATTCATTGTTTATCTTCTTAGGCTCTTAAAATTAAATTAAAATTAAAATTAAAAAAAAGATTGCACGAAAAGATGTATAGATGTAGAAAAAATGTATAGAAGTTTACAGAAAAACTGCAGGATACCAACTTTGTTTAGAATGATCGAAGAAATTGAAAAAAAAATGTCCGGTTCGAATAAATTAATTGTTACAATTTGTTTAAAATTGACCTTACAAAGACGTTTGACCGGGTCAAATTTAAATACGTTATAAACTTACTGTATGCAAGAGAGATACCTCTAGGAATAATCAAAACCATCAAAAATATTTACCAAAACAACACAATAAAAGTAAAAGTAGAAGAAGAACTAACCGACCCTATTGAAGCTGGCAATGGGATAAGACAGTGAGATTCCCTGAGTCCTCTATTGTTTAACCTGATTATAAACGAAATAATAAAAAAAAGTAAAAACTAAAAAAGATAAGAAATGAGAGAAAAACATCTTAAAATAATCTCTTATGCAGACGATGCAATACTACTCTCTCAAAGTGAAGATGATTTACAACGTTACAACAGCAAATTTACTAAGATATAAATTGGAGCTGAAAGGTCAGATAATAGAACAAGTGATAGAGTTTAAACATCTAGGCATCACATTATCTAGCTACGAAAAGCTCGAAACCGAAGTGGACGATCAGGTGAATAGAGCAAACAGAGCCGCAGGCTGCCTAAATGAAACAATATGGAGAAATAAAAATATCAGGAAAGAAACGAAAGGCAGAATTTGACAGAGTGAGGACAAAAAGGATGTTAGAATCAGCAGAGATGAAAACACTTAGAAAAATTGATTGTAAGACACTATGGGACAGAGCTAGAAGTACTGATATACGACGTAGATGCAAGGTGAAGAACATCAAGAACTAGGTAAGAAGTAGAAGAGTAGAATGGAACGATCATATGAGCCGAATAACAACAAATAGAGTAGTAAAGACGGCAAGAGACGGTTACCCAATAGGAAGACGATCAGTAGGAAGAACACTAAAACGATGACACGACAACTTACTGGAGGCACATTGAAAAACAGACAGAGTCATGTCTATATAACAAGAAGAAGAAGAATTTGTTTAAAAAAATTGTTTAAATAATTTGAACAACTTTTTGCCTGGGCGACCTCTTATCATGGGGTATCTCATGAAAGTGATTATAACCTTATGAAAACTTTTCACCTTGTCTATAAAATGTCAATATCTGATAGTTATTTTTATAAATCGTTTGATAATCCGTGAATTAGTGTTTTATCTATGGAACCTATTGATTTATTATAAACTGTATAAAAAACGGTATATCTCATGGTTAATTTTTTTCTTAAAAAACAGCTTCAGCAATGATGAACAACAAAAACTTTATTGATGATAATTAATTACTTCACAGTAATTGTTCCGACGAGCTTGTAAATTAAGGTTATTGTCACAAAGTTAACAAACTTGTGTAACTACTTTGGCAGCTATAATGTATTCGATGTGGTTTTGTGTGAAGGACATTAGTCATTTATACGACAGGACTACAATGTATGTTAACAACCATGTATTAAACTTTAGTTAAAATAAAAAAATAGTGCTTAGATTATATCTAAGAGAAAGTTAGCAAAGAGCACAAAAAATATAATTTATTATCTGTCCACGAGAATATTAGTCTACAATTAAAATTTAATATTTTTAAATGTATGAATTTGATACAATTTTAGTATGTATACCATTTTTATATTAACCACTATACCTATGTTATGGGAATAAATCACAATTATGATAATTAAAAATATTTTATATTAGCAGTTTCGATGTCTACAATACAAATTATTCTCAACATAAAAAATAATTATATTATGTGATTGACTTTTACACCACTTCCAATTATGATATTAAAATTTTATTGCGTGTGTAGTTGAAATATTGACTGCGAAAATAGTTTCATTCGCCTAATCACATTTGACTTTAATTCTTGGGACAAAAAATAAAATTTATGCTGAGACAATATAAATACGGTAAAAAAGTTCTACATTATACAATTGGTAAACTTACAAATCACTTATTATTGTTTCGTATACAGTTTTCTAAGGGTGTGTTCATTACGAAGACCATCGCATGGTATCCTCCCCTAGATCATAGTACTGAGAATGAACGCTCGCATTTAAAATAAAATGGATTTATTTTACCTGGCGATCGATACGATGGTCGGAGTGAGGCTCGGTGGTCGGCGCTAGGTAGTGCCGATCGTAGAGTACTAGGATCGAGGGTCGAAAAAATACTAAGCTTGAATACTATGGCCCAAGTCTATGGTCCGATACCTGGCTCGAGGCTGTTCGCTGCGCCTTGATGGTGAACGTTGGCATTTTTAAAATACTGCATTTATTTTACGTGGCGCTGGCGATGATAATACGATACCATCCTATGGTCCGAGCGAGGGTCGGCGCTCCATTCTGAGCGCACACATACCTGGCTCGAGGCTGGGCGCTGCGCTTTGACGGTGAACGCTGGCATTTTTAATATAATGCATTTATTTTACCTTGCGATGATAATATGATACCATCCTATGGTCCTAGCGAGGGTCGCCGTCTCGTTATGAACGCACACTAATATTATTCAGTTTTGTATCCAGTATTTATATTTTTTTTTTCAGTATTATTCAGCATTATATCTGGTAGCGGTAAAGTTTTTTCCAATATTTATTTATTTATTTTTTATTTATTATATTGGGTAGGAGACATAGTCCTAGCTAAACGTCTTCCAAGCTCGGGGTGTCGTATTATTAAAATACAACTTGGTTTTCTTGAGATTTTATTCTTTCAAACATCACAACACTTATAAATCTACTAATTTAGAATAACTTTTCTTCGATAGCGCTGGTAGTAAGTTGGAATATTTTTTTTTCTTATTTAAAAAGACAAAGTCGCATCCACCCAAAGGTTATTAGCGACATTTCTAACAACATTTGTAACAGTCAATCATTGTAACAATTAATTACAATTTATAAACAATTAAACATTTGTAACAATTAATTATTATGTTAAATTTTGTGTAACATGTTTATACATTTTAGGTAGCCTAATAAATTGTCCACAACAAAATTTTTGTCAAGTAATGCTTTCAGGTTATTTGGAAAATTGTAAGAATGTCTTTGATTTATAATTATATTTAAGACAGTCTATCAAGAAGTGCTTTATAACGTCTACTATATTGCATATTTTGCATTTTGAAGGTTCACTATTAGAGAAGAGATAGGCGTTAATACCTACAGTGTCCAAGTCGTAGTCGTGTAATAATAATGTGAGATCTTCTATTTCTAGCAGTCGACTTCCATGAAAAAATCACAGTCACTTTTGATGGTTCTGAGTTTGGAACTGGAATCATTCCACTCCCGATTCCACGCACTGAACACCTTATTTTTGAAATACACTTTTAGATCGCTCCGACACTCCGACACTCCGTCACTCCTACCTAACACAGAAAGTGGATTGTTCTGAAATTTTCTTGAGCTTCCATTAATTCGGCCTTGATCATTTTCTGAATGGGGTATTTAGGGTATACATTTTGCATAGCTTTGACTGCGCTGAGAGAGTCGGAAAGGACCAGACAACAAGGGATGTTTTTAATATTTACATGTTTAATGGATTTAAACAAACCCAATAGTTCTGCAGCATAGATGCTGTAGTTTAGAGGAAGTTTAAATTGAAAAGGGTCATTTGGTGTTGCCACTGCTGCTCCAATGCCAAGTTCACCTTTGGATGTATCTGTATAAATTTTAATCCAGTCATTGTATTGTTGATCAAGGATTGAATTTAGTTTGATTTTAAAAACAATGGGACTAATTACATGTTTATTATATATAATTAACGGTGTAATGACTTTGGGCTGTTTGACAGTCCAAGGTAGATAGTGATTGGAATTCGTTTGTAATACTGTTGGAAACTAAATGTTCAGGTTAGAACTATATAATCGAATTCTCTCGTAGTAAGGTTTGGGGGCACGGGGCTTATTATTATAAAAATTGATATATTTGTTATTAGAAGTGTTACAGACGTGAGGTTTGTTTATATTTGAGGCTACAGATGTGGCATTTGCTAGAGGTAAGTATATTCTTCGGTGGTTTTAGAGGTGGTTCGCTGGCATCGCTCAGTATTTTTAGAGGGAGTTGTCCGGAAGGCTCCAAGTGCTATTCTAATACAAGAGTTATGTATGCTGTCAAGTTTTTTAAGTAATGTTTTTGAAGGAGATGCTAATTTAATTGATCCATAATCTAATTTAGATCTAATTAGTGTTTTATAAATTCTCAACTGAGTTTCCTGATCTGATCCCCAGTGTCGGTTTCCCCAGGTTTTCATTAGATTCAGTCTTTTGTGACACGTTAAAACTGTTTGTTTAATATGTTCCTGCCAAGTAAGTTGTTGATTAAACCACATACCTAAAAACTTTACAGTTGGTTAAAATGAGAGGATGGTATTATATAATTTTAAGGTAGGGGGCATTGATGAAACTTTTTGGAGAAAAGTATTCCTGATTGAGCCTTTAGAGGTTTAGTAAGTTTGTTAATAATATTATTTATTGCCACTAAGATTAATGTAGGGCGTAGGACTGATCCGGGGGCTGTTCCATTTTCTTCACTTTCTTCCTCTGACTAATTATTATGTACTCTGACACAAAAAAACCGGTTTTGCAAAAAGTTTTTAATAAATTTTAGGCAATTTTAACGAATATTCCATAAATGTAGTTCTTTTAGAATATTGAATTTCCAACAAGTATTAAATGCCCTTTTCAGATCAATAAATATTGCAATACAGTGTTGCTTGGTTGCTAGCGCTTCATAAACTTCAGGTTCTAGATCAAGATTATTGTCAATACCCGAGCGATTTTGTCTAAAACCATTTTGTTCCGGTATGAAGCGATTTGATGATTCTAATGTCCACGTTAATATGAGATTTACCATTTTTTTCATCAATTTGCTCCTAGAACATGTTAAGCTGATTGGACTGTATGAGTTAGGTTCTAGATTTGACTTTTTGAAGTTTTAAATTATATATAATAGCTTTAGACCAAATTGATGGAAATTTATTATTTTGCCAAATTATGTTAAAATATAAATAATTTTGCTGAGTAAGGAAGATGTTTTAAAAATATCACCGGGATGTCGTCTGGGTCCGGGCTAGTGTTTTTTAATTCAATTTTCCAGTTAAAGCATTTTCCATAGTGAAATGTAGATTTAATGGATCGTTTAAATTATCATTTGCAAAGAGATCAGTATATTCTGTTATTATTTTCTTTTCAAGGAACGTATTATTGTAGTTACTATTTGAAGACATTTCTTTAAAAGTTTCAGCTAATGTGTTAGCTGAAAGAAGTTTCATGAGAAGAAGTTGAAATTATATTGTCTACTTTTAATTTAGAAATAATTGGCGTGTATTTCAAACCAGAGATTTTTCTTATTATTCTTCATACTTCGCTGACAAAAGTTGAGGAATTTATTTCTAAAACATACTTGGACCAGGAGGATTTCTTAGCTTGTTTTATATTAAACTGTGTCTTAGCTTTAAGTGCAGGTAAGTTAAATGCAGTTTTACTTGCTCTGATAGCAGCTCCACATTTCGAATTCCACCAAGGTACAGGAATCTGATTATTTATTCTCTTTTTTATTTTCCCAACAAATTACTTAGCACTACTCATAATAGTTCTATTTAAGTTCTTTAAGGATTCATCAATGCTTTCAGTTATTTTACAGTTTGGCATTGAGTTGGCGATATAATTTTCGGATTTAAACCAATCGGCGATTTCAGTTTTTCATCTGGGTATGAAAACCTCAGGAGTCAAAGCCATAGAGTTTTTTATTACTATAGAATGGTGGTCGCTCCCATACATGTATTGTAAAACTTCTAAAAATAACCGTGGTCTGACTGCAGGGTCGCAAAGACTTAGACCTATTGCTGAAAAATCTCCTGTATTAACGTTAAATCTAATTGGAGATCCGTCATTAAGAAAATTCAATTGAAAATCTGAAATTTTATTTTCGACAATTCTTCCTCTAGCATCTGTATAAGAGGAGCCCCAACTAATATTGTAACTATTAAATCTCCCATAATAATGTGAGGGGATGGTATTTGACTGAATAAATCCTTTAAATCGTTGTACCTTATTTGGCGACTGAAGGGGAAGTAAATGTTGCAAATAAAGTACCTGTCTGATGATCGTATTTCTATAACTACAACTTCCAGATTTGTAATAACTGGAAATTATTTTGCTGTTAGTGATTTTTTTACTAATGTAGCTACACCACCTGAAGAAAAATTATTATTTGTTATCCGATCTTTGCGAAAACAGTCGTATTGATTGGAGATATATTTTTTTTGGGATTCAGATTAGTTTCCTGTAGGCATATTACATCAGGAGATTGAAGTAGAGATTTGAATCTTAATGTTGGCTTAATTGAGATGTGTCACTTTTCCAGTCCGATGCCTCATTACCAATGTTATTTTAGATTTTTTTTCTTAAGGAAGTAAATTTGTGTTTTATGGATCTTTCCTTTAAATGAGGGTAAACTTTACTGAACATATCGGATAAGGCTAGTAGGTTGTTGGTATATTCTTGAATCGTACTTATAGGACCTGGTGATCCAGTGATATTCATTAGTGGCAGTTAAGTTTTTTTTGTTAAGCATTTTTTTTGGGATTCAGATTAGTTTCCTGTAGGCATATTACATCAGGAGATTGTTCACCAATTAGATGTTGAAGCATAACAAGGCGATGGAAAATTCATCAATATTCCATTGAAGTAGAGACTTGAATCTTAATGTTGGCTTAATTGAGATGTGTCACTTTTCCAGTCCGATGCCTCATTACCAATGTTATTATAGATTTTTTTCTTAATGACGTGAATTATCGTTTTATGGATCTTTCCTTTAAATGAGGGTAAACTTTACTGAGCATATCGGACAAGGCTAGTAGGTCGTTGGTATATTCTTGAATCGTGCTTATAGGACCTGGTGATCCAGTGATAATTATTAGTGGCATGTTAAGTTGATCAAAGTTTAGAGCGAAAGGTGGAGAGGTATTTTCTATGAAGTTTTTAGCAGGTCCAAATAAGAGAGATACTGAGCATTCAGAAGTGCTTGCTAAACTAATTTTAGTTTTTGCTTGGACTTTAGGTGTTGGAAAACTATTACATTGTTTTGAAGCTAGATGTACTTCAGGTGAAATAATTTAATCAAAGCTACATTTTGGTTGCTTAATTATATGGCTGGTTGCTTAATTATGTGACTGTCCTTATTTGATGCATCTACTTTGTTCGGTATTTCTGGGTCATTAGAAATGGGCATTTGTTCACATTGAGAAGGGTTTGTGTCATTGGGTTTTTGTAAAGATATATTTGTTGTGCTGGATAACGATGTTTTGTTGCTTTGCTTGGGGGTTAATTGAGCTAGTGGTTCGTAGCACTGTGATGCAATGTGACCTGACTTCTTATAGTTACAGCAAACTAAACTGTCTTCAGAGATGCATATTATGACTATGAGGGCTGATTTAACTTTGAAAACTAAGAATGTGATTATACTCTGGCATAGAAGCACTAATACTTAGGAATGTCATGGGGGAGACAGGAATTATGCCGGTTTTTTGTAACTCATTGGTGGTGATTAGATTCTACTAGAGAATGGTTTAAATAATCTTATTGAGTGATGTATAGATAATAATAAATTGTTTGTGAATTTAGTTAAATGTAATTACATAAGGTTTTATAAATGAAATAAAATTGTGAATTCAGAATACAGTATCGATAGTAATGCAATTAAATAGTTTATCATACATAAAGTGAGTTTATGCAAATTTGGTATTATTAAATTACTTCATACAATTTAATTAAATATTTCCTCTTGTAATATTAGATCTAGTAGAACCCATGCCTAATACTAATTATAATAGATTTATACACCTACACATATTTAAAGAACTTTAAAAGTTATAAATGGTAATGGTATTTAAAATTGGGACATTTCTTTGTTTAGATTTAAGAAGAAAATTAGAAAAAAAAAGTTGGCATCAATGTAATGAAAATATAACCAAAAATATCAGCATCCATTTCTCCATGAGAGTGTGTTTTTTTGGAGCCCAATTTAAAAATTAAAATTGATCCCTTTATAAATACAGTCTCTGAGCTTACATGTAAAATTATGTATCTACAACACAAATAATTCGATCTAATAAAAAAAACTTCTTTATATGCAATGTAATGCTCTCTGCAAAAAATATAGTTTGTAAGTTAACTAAAGACCTGGAACAGAAAAAAAAAACATTTAAGTCAGTTAATCCAATTAATAAATTGTAAGAAAGCATATATTTATACTTAACCCATTCCATCACCAGTTCTTTTTTTTTTAATCCTTTATTATTTGTCTCTTCCTGCCAAGAACTTCTAACTTACCCACAAGAGAATACCAAAGTTTGCTTTATAATTTAACTGCATCCTTGCTTATCTAAATATATTAACTCTTAAAAACGTTTATCATATTTATTAAAGAAAAACTTACAAAGGTATTAGTAACTGTCAATGGAACAAATGGGACAATTTGGCTATCCCTAATAACAAAATTCAAAATATAAACTAAATAACACTAACCAACAATGAAACAACAATAGAACTATACCTATTTAATAAAATATACAGCGCGATTAATACAAATATTGACTAAACTATGTTAAATTCTAACACCTGAAATATATTTTTTAAATATATACTACCAAAAATTTTAAGGGTTTAGTATACACTTCCACTATTCGTGGTAATTCTTCTTTTTTCAGTGAAAGAAGTCTAATAAAAATTTATTTAACCTGTTATTACTCTGATGTAGGAACTTTTGTTTTGTAGGTTTCCAGCTATGAATCTGTCAAAATATGACCGAGCTGAGCAAACGGATCTTCCCTAGTAACACACGACGTCCTATGGACGTCCAATATACGTCCAGTTTTGGTCCGGACGTCCCTGGACGTAAAATGGACGTACTTGGGACGTACGAAGTGGGAAATAATTTGGGTGGACTAAATATGGACGTTCTCTGGACGTCCGTACTCGGACGTTTTCTGGACGTCCGACATTTACCAATTATGGGATCAAATAGCAAATATTTCAATAAAATAAAAAAATATTTACTTTAATAAAATAATTAAAAACAAAAAGGTTAAATTATGATTAATTAAAAATTGTATAGTTTAATATATCCAAAACATGTTTTTGTTTTTAGGTAAATTGTAAAAATCTTTTATTTCTAGATAATTCGTTACAATTGTTTTATTATTCTAGTTATCACGATGATATATGTTCGCTAATTCTAATAAGTAAAAATATGAATTTTATCAACTAGATGAATCTTGAAATCATCTTTGAAAAGATGAACAAGTGGTGGTATATACTCTGGCTGGGCAAAGTAATGATGATTATTTAATTGTCATTGTCATGTCATACCTATTTAAACAAATGGCACAGTTTAATTATACTATTATTAATGCTTAAAAGAATGCTATTTAAGCAGTATAAAGTACAAATGGTGTGAATTAGCAACTTTTTTTGATGCTTGCTTTGGTTATAGCATATCGTTAAAGGTTTGGTAAAATTTGTTAGGTTACTTCCGAGTTCTTCCTGATTTTTATGTTATTACAAAAAGGTAAGTGTAATTTTTCCTAAAATTAGTTATTTTTAAAAGAAAACGATTTATTTCTAAGCGTCACCAACAGAGGATGGTTACGAAAAACGTAGATAATATTGTTGAAAATATTAATAACCTAGATATTCCATCTTCTTCAAACCTTTCTTCGGAATCCCTAACTGATCATTTTGATGAGAGTTTCAGTTCAAATTGTTCAGGTTACAATACTTCCGATTTAAACTTTTTATTAACAAGTTAAGTGCCTAAAATAATCCAAATTACTGCGTGGACGACCATTCAGGTGATCATTTACAAAGCTCTTCTTTTAATGAAACTGAAGAAGGGTCTAAATATGGTTGTAACGAGAATTCTGGAGAACCTTATCGAGATGTTTTTAATTTTTCCAATAAGTTATGCAACTGGACTTTGTCCTTTAATACTAGGTGATTTATTAAAAATTCATAAAGAAGTTCCTAATCTTTCTTATTTGCCTTCACATGCTAGAACCCTTCTTGCTTCAACCAGAGAACAAATACTCTAATCCATATGATTCAAATTTCAAAGGTATTTTTATCTTTGCAAAAAAACAATGTTATAAAAATTTGTGTAAATTTTGATGAAATCCCACTAAAAAAGAATTTTAGTAGTCATTTTTATCCCATTTACCATGGTTATAAGAAACCAAAATTTGCAAATGAATGTTTGATTGATTTTGTAACAGAGGCTTTTTTATTAGATAGTTTAAGCTAAAATAATTAAGCATGGATGATCAAGTTTGTGGGGTAGTTAGATTACTGTTACATGTTGATTTATATTTTAGGATAATGAGCTTTCCAAAATTGGTGAGGAGACCATAAACGAATTTGTTAGGGGAAGCGTTAAGAAGCTGATCTGCAATAAAATTCAAGGAAAATATAGTTGGCTAGGGAAAAAGCAATATAAAGCTTTTGATCACACACATAGAGCTCTGATTTTAAAAGGTTTGTAACTTGTAAACATACTCTGGATTTTAAAAGGTTTGTAACTTGTAAACATAAATCAATTTAAGGTACATTTAAGAATTTACACTATCGCTTAAGTGGTCACATACAGCCGATGAAGCATATCGTTAACTGTGTCTTATACCATGCGGTCCATATGTATGGAATAAATTCATTTGTGGCGTTATTATGTACTATCTGAAAAAAACCTGAAACAGGTCAATTTTTATTCTTAAATTGACAATTTACAGTATGAAAATATTATCTCCTTCCAGCAGCCCCTTTAAATTATAAGCACCCCCTCGAAAATTTTAAATAACAAAGGGGGTCGTGTGGCACCTTGTTAGAAAGGGATTTTAGTCCTCTGTTCAGCAATATAAAGTTTTTTGAGTTTGTGAAATCATAACTGAGAAAATTGATTTTTACAATTAAATTAAATGTTCAACTTGACCACCATTATTCACTTCTTGACAATAACCGAGGCGATTTTGGAATTCTCGTACAACTTTTTGTATGACCTCGGGGGTTATTTTGTTAGTTTCTATCGTTATCTTAACTTTTAAATCAGCAATATTGCCGGGTCTATTAAAATATACTTTAGAAATAATCAGGTATTTTCGAATCTGTTCTGCTAAACATTAGGAAAAAAACTTTGAAGATAATAAAATATTAGTCAAAAAGCCAAATAAACAATTGATATGAATCTACTAGGCTGCTGTCATTTAGGTATTTAAAGTTACTAAAAGACGTCAGTATAATATTTGTGCGCGTATTAAATTTAATTATGGCTCATTTGTCCGAGACTCAAAGAATAGACATTTTAATTATGATTGGTTTTGGTAATAAAACAAGAACTCAAAAGGAGGTTTGTGAAATGTTTAATAATAAATACCCTGGTCAAAAGTTTCGCAGTCTACAGTTAGAAAAATTGAACAGAAGTTTCGTTATACTGGACATGTAAAAAATATTGAAAAACCAGGTAGAAATATTAAATTTACTGATGAAAAAAAGTTAGATGTACTTCTAGAGATTGAGGAAAATCCGCATACGACAACTCGAAAACTGGCCGCCGTCAATGATGTAAGTAAATCACCTATTTTGAGAGTGTTGCATAAAGAAAAATACCACCCTTACAAAGTTCAGTTTGTTCAGGAGTTAAATGAAGATGATCCCGATAGAAGGCAAGAATTCTGTGAAATGATGATGGACGGAATAAACGCAGATTTGCAGTTCATAAACAAAATGGTTTTTTCTGATGAAGCGACGTTTCATTTAAACGGAACGGTTAACAAATTCAGAGAAAATCCTCACTTGGTGTGTGAGACTCACGCAATATCCTAAAAAAAAATAACATTTGGGCTGGTATCATTAACAATAAAATTATTGGTCTTTATTTTTTTGAGGACACAGTTGATGGTGAGGTTTATCTAGATTTTTTGATTAACTTTTTAGTGCCTACATTACGAAGATTTTTTCCTGATGTCAATCATACAAATAAGATAGATCGATCTATTTACTACCAACAAGACAGAGCTCTTCCGCATTTTGCACGTATAGTTAGAAAGTATTTAAACGAGGTTTTTCCCAATAGGTGGATTGGAAGACGTGGAACGAGCGAATGCCCGGCTAGATCTCAGATTTGACTCCTCTCGATTATTTCTTATGGGGTTATTTAAAATCTAAAGTATATTTTAATAGACCAAACAGTATTGCTGATTTAAAAGTTAGGATAACGGAAGAAATTAACAAAATAACCCCCGAGGTCGTACAAAATGTTGTGCGAGAATTCCAAAATCGCCTCGGCTATTGTCAAGAAGTGAATGGTGGTCATTTTGAACATTTAATTTAATTGAAAATTGCATTGAAAAATACATTCTAAATATTATGTGACATTATTATCTTCATTCAACCTAAAGTTTTGTGAAAGAGACATTATCAAAATTTTAAATCAAAAATTAAATCAAAATTAAAAATCTTAAAAATTAATTTTCTTAGTAATGATTGCTCCAAACTTAAAAAACAACTTTATATTTCTGAACAGAGGACTAAAATCCCTTTCTAACAAGGTGCCACACGACCCCCTTTGTTATTTAAAATTTTCGAGGGGGTGCTTATAATTAAAAGGGGGTGCTAGAAGGGAATAATATTTTCATACTGTAAATTGTCAATTTAAGAATAAAAATCGACCTGTTTTAGGTTTTTTTCAGATAGTACGTAATAACGCCAAAAATGAATTTATTCCATACATATGGACCGCATGGTATGTAATTTAGATGGCAAAATTTACCAACTCACAAATGTTCAGGTTTGGCTATGAGATTGCTTTAAGAACTACAGCTAGCTATATGAGATGAAGGTTTGCTGTTGGCCGTATATTTTATTTATACACTGTTATTTTTGTTTTTTAAGTATCAAAGTGTAATTAATGCTCATTTGGTCATTAGAAATAAATACCAATGGTTGGGTTGGTATTCTTCTAGTTCAGGTGAGATTCATTAAAACCACAGCACTTGAAATTCATGTGTTTAATTTTATGCCTTTGAAGGATGATTTATTCGCAATAAGCAAAGTATAATGAACTACATCTGAAATTAATTTGTTCAATTTATGAATGTACAATAATTTTGTTTTGGAAAAACTCCAAAACCAGCGTTACCATGGGGAAGGAAATTGAAACTTAATAATGAAATATCTGAGGGGATCTAAAGAGAGGGCAGATAAAATTTAATTTGCCTGTTGCATTAGCAAATATGATAATTTTGTAATCGTTAAATTGTGTGGTTGGTGGACAGAATTGATCTTTTTGATACGTATGATTTCAACTTTAAAACTCAACAATTAACTTGTCTTCTTTTAATTGCCTACCACACAATTGCAAGGGAAATCAGAATGGGAAGGGATAAGGGAAGTTGAATTGTTCTGTTTTTAGTGAGCCACAGTTTCAACGATTTTGCTAATTTCTCTAGCAGTATTAGTCAAAAATCCCATATCAGTCACAGCTATATTCACTCTTTAACTCATATTAAAATTTGTGACATTCTAGCATGCTTACAGTGTCTTAATACCAATAAAGGTCTTGGTTCAGACGGAATATCTTAACTTATTTTTAAGGAATTGTGCATTCTTTTTATGTAGGCCTCAATGGCTTATTTCTAATATATCTCTGACTGAAGGTCACTTTTCATCACAATTTATTTATTAATTTTATCCTTAACTCATTGATTCCTAATTATCGTTCCATTATAATTCGTTCTGCTGTTCTTAAAATTTTCGAGGATTTACTGATTGATTTTTTGACAGTAAATCTGAAGAATCAGCTTCATACTGGTCAGCATGGTTTACTGTCTAGTCGTTCAACTTCTACTAATTTACACTGATTATGTTATAATTGCATTAAAAAACATTTTTTATGTCGATTAGATTTATACCACTTGTCTACAAGCATCTACTGTTTTTGTAAATTGTGTAGACCATATTCTTATTCTGGTATGATCAATTTCTTGAATCTGGATTCTCATACCAGAAGAGTTACCTTTAAATATTTATTTTTAAAGATTTTTATAAAATAAACAATCTCCTGAATTTCTTCATCTAGTTTGTTTTCATATTCCTCCTCATTCACTACATTAGAATTCACATTTCCATGTTTCTTACCGCAGAACTAATTATGGTTCAAGTATAGGTATGGTCTGAATCTTCTGTATCAATAGCTTTAGGTACTATTTGAACATTTGAAGCACTAAAGTGCAAAATGATACTTTTTATTAATGTGTACTTATTTATTTTATTCATGTATATTTTATTTTTATCTGTAATTTTGTGTATATTTCTATAATGTTGCATTTTTGTATAATTTTGACAGTGGATTTGTCCCGTTTGTTATAATAAATAAATATAAATAAATGTAATAATAAATGTAAGTTCCAATAAACATTTTCGTTTTATTTCCCAAAATACATTCCTAATATAAACAGGATGACGTCACTTTTAGTATTTTATACAATGGCGTTGACGTCTAATTACATCCTCAGCGCTAAAATGGACGTCCGAAAACATCTCAAAAGTCCATCCAGTAAGTCTTCCGGACGTATTATGGACGTTCGATTAAGATCCGATTAACGTCCCGGTACGTCCATTTTACGTCCGCTCGGGACGTACAATGGACGTCCATAGGACGTTCGGCGCAGCGACATGGGACCAAAGCGGACGTTCGAGGGACGTCCTTAAAGTCCGTGAGGGTTATTACCTGACAGACCCTAATAAACCAGACCTCATATAAAGTTTTAAGAAATTGCACATAAAAAGTTTTTCAAAACATCTTACATCTTTAGCATCATCTGTTTTGCCTTGCAAATTTATAGAAGGCACAGATTAAAGCAAAAATCTGAATTTTGGTTTCATCAATAGAAATTTTCGGATTTCTACTTTCGAGATTTATTATCAGATGTTGCTAGAGCGTCCAAATTTAAGCCATTTTATTGTAGTTTCTTTTGACGGAAAAGATTAGTTTTCATATTTAGAGCTTCTGTAGCAATCCCTCTGATACTTCCTGCTAGGATGAAATACGTATAAGCGAATATAAATAGGCACTATATGTAAAATCAAATCTTAACCGCCCTTTCTTTTATTTCGGTTTACTCTTTTTAATTACAAGAAATTAATTTGCTAAAGATGTTTGCTTAGATGAGGAAATCTATGTTGTGTAATGCAAATTTTAGATTCTCCATATCTCTCTTACATTGTTTGTTTTGCCTTCCAAATTTATAGAAGGCACAGATTAAAGGAAATATCTGGATTTTGGTTTCGTCAATAGAAATCTTCAGATTTTTACTTTCGAGATTTAAAAAGGTATTCGTTTATTTAAGAAATATTCTATTAAGCGGTAACATTTTATTAAAACGAATTTATGTAACCGAATAAATTTATTAAAGAGTAATAAATGAAACTTTTCGCGACCTTGCGTTTGTATATATATATATATATATATATATATATATATATATATACATATATATATATATATATATATATATATATACATATATATATATATATATACATATATATATATATATATATATATATATATATATATATATATATATATATATATATATATATATATATTTATAAATATCCATACAAATATAATAGATTCTTTTTTTGTGGGTTGTTTACAGAACAAATCGTTTTCCATGAAGCAGAAAATGATCTATAACTATTGCCAAATAATATACTGATAAGTGATAAGTGCCCATTATCTGCGTAAATAGCTGTATATCCATCTCTTTTGACAGCGATATTACACCGAACTTTCATTAAATTGATATTAATGTTTCCGTTTTATTGACTTTATTAAAGATAAAAAGTTTTACGCTCAGAAATTGCTTTGCGACATATTTTCTTTAACTTGTGAGTAATAAATTGTTTTATTGCATAAAAATAAGTAATTCTGTTGAATTATTATTTCCCTGTAAACGATATTTTAACAATATCGTTCCACATTTTTCTTATTGAGTATTGTCTCGTCTAAAGAATTACATACCTCTTAATTACAATCTATTGCCCTAATTAATAATTGTATTGCCCTAATTGTCCTATACAATTGGATATTTTAATATTTTTTTAAACTTATCTATATGTATAAAAATAAATCAATTAGATCTCTCATTTCAAGATCCCATTTAAAATTATTAATTTGTTTTCTTTATGATGGTAATGATCTCAGAGTAGAAGCAATTTTATAACACCGAATTTCTCACCACATTTAAGAGACGGTCATGTACGTAACATTTTTATTTAAAACGAAAACCTGCCTCAACCACTAAAAGTTATTAACAGGAAGATATATTACAGTATAAATACTTTTGTTATCTACAGCCATTAAGCTACAGAAGTAGCTTTTGTGTTTACTTATAAGTATATATTATAATATATTTATATATTTATATTTTTATTTCCGTGTTCCACGGATTTTGGTTTTTCCATCATAGTTTGTACCATCTTATGGGACTTCTATTTCTAGTTTATTATAAGGTATCGTAAATTTTTTGCCTGAAATATGATTTTATTGTGTGGCATACAAGATGGAGTTCCAGAATAATAAAAACACGGGGAAGAGAAATACTTAAGGGCATAAATGACAATAACGTATTACCTTTTTTCAGCTAGTCTACTGGCCTGATGATAGGAATAAGATATCCACCATTATCGATTTATCTACTTTAAGGAAATGCTCTATAATATAAAATAATTTGTCCCTTCTAGACAAATCTCCCATATTTACCAATGTAACCGAAGATGCATACTACAAAAATAAATTTTCTACAATTTTAAACCAAATTAAATTAACTCTCTACTGCCCAATTTTTATTTAACTACAAAAAAAAATTCTACTGTTATATACTTCTAGGATAGGATCAAAATAAATTCTTTATATCCTTTGTTCTAATAGAGTTTGTGACTCTTAAGTTACATTGGGAAAATAATAAATGTTTATGAAACTTTACAAAGAAATTAGAATTAGGCATAAATCAAAAATTTACATTACATTTTTCACATATTACTTTTGGCACGCCTACGCATCCCGGTTTCTTTCAACGACCGCGCCTTTCTGAAAATTTATTCCAATGACTATTCCGTCTTTTCGTATGTTTTTCTCTGGCAGAGAAGCGATAGGTCCTCTTTTCCTTTTCTGCTCTGTTTCTTGTTCTATTATAGATAGCTGGGCCTTCCCTTATTCTTGAGCCTCTCTTTCCTCTACAAAGACAAGCCGCAATAGATGCTTTGAATTTTAAAACACTTAGTTCATCGTTATTTCTTATACCAATAACTGGGTGTCTTTTCTATAAAGTCTAACAGAGCATCCACAACTGCTAAATCAAATATATGGAACACGATGCGGAGGTACCACGTTTTAAAACGAATACTAGTTCTATATAAAGTCATCAACGAGTCCATTAAGTACATTCCACTCATACATTTATTGTAAAACGTTACAATGTTAGAACATTCTACAAGAATGGTTTCTTTCTTTGCTTTGTCTCATCTTTGAACTTGACTTGTAGGACACATGCTTACAAACAAACTCAGTAAATGCACCGGCTTGTTGTCGTACCATTTGACTGCTCTAAGGGTTATTTCTTTTTTCTTGAAAACAAGTTCTTCGAAACTGAAATTTTCCGAAAATTTGCTCTAACTCGTTTTAAAAGCGATTTTATTTTTTATAACCTATCTCCGGGAATTATCTGACTATTGTCATTGAAGTGGATTTTGTTTTTTATTTGTTCCCAGCGATTCCGACTCATATTTTCTGCAACAACTAAAATTTGAGTAGACGCTTTCCAGTACATTCTAGGTAAACCATACACTGACATGAACAAACATACACCGAAAAACTGTTCCATTTCGTCCTTGTTCACATTTAAATATTTTTCGGTAATATTTTGGGTAGAATACAGATTTGTTTGATAAACGATATTGTCCAAAATATTGTCATCTATCAGTGTTCTAAAATACTTGATTGGAGTATACGGGTTTTTAAGCCCTGGCGGTAAACTACCTTTCCAATGTTGAATTGGTTGTGCAGAACGACTTCGTTTGCATGTGATATTCTGATGATTTGATGAACTATTTCTGATAAACATTTCCTGAAATATGTACCACTTCATCATCATCACTGTCGGATTCTAGAATGAAATTTTTAGAGTCATATCCACAAATGTCTCTAATTTGAACAATATTTAGTTCTTTCTTGTCATAAAATGATTTTACACAAATAGGTTCCACTTCTGTTACAGCTACAAAAAAAATTATGTTATATATTACGAACCATTGTAATTTTAAAGTTTTTTAACAACATTTTTACTCACAAAATACCTAATATTTTATTGCTACAATAAGAGTCAGAATGTATTTACTTTTAGTTTTATTTTATTTTTATTTCGTCAGATAGTATAGGAAGTACTTAAAATTGTGATCAATGTCACCTATTACAACGCTAAAACACTACTGATGTCAAAACATGACAACTGGTAGAACCCATGGAACAATGAATACCCAAGGTATGATACATAATGTTCCAAAATCGGTTCGCTTTCGCGCATGACGTAGTCAAGAACGCTTATTCCCGCAACATTGGAATGTAGTTGTGTAGGAAAGACTTTTTAAGTTTTTTTTATATTATTATAATTTGGCTAATTTAATTATAGTAATTATAAAGAGATGATAAAATTATGTTATTATAATATTTAATCATAAATAAAATTTTGAAGTAATTTAAGTTTATTGATTTTTGGTACAGTTATTTTGTTAACATAGATATCCTTTATAAAACAAGTTTTAATTATCTTGTATTACACATAGGTATAGATTAATTCACTTATACTCCAGAGTTCGATATTTCAGATGTTTAAAAAAATACAAAAAAGTAGTAATAAAGGTACACAAAATTTGTACGTATATACCTACTGAACTAAACACAAAAATGAACACTGAACTAAACACAAATCAAAATAAATAATGATAAAGTCAACTTTATTTATATCGAATGAGCTAGCTGGCCATCGAATATGGGTGTAGTGAGGTCACACAATATTGCACAACATTTTAAATGACATCTTTTGTAATATTCACACATAAAATTATCTTGGTATTGTTTATAATAATGATAACATTATATATTTTAATAATGATAACATGATTTAATAAAGAAAAATATTTTATTTTGGAAGATGCTCAATTGATTTCCTCCGAAACAGTTCTTATTGCAAATTGCATAGCAGGCTGAGGCTAGTTTCTTACTTAACAAATCGATATGAAAAAACCATTAAAGGTTTCATGACTAATAATTAGTAAAAATAAAGATTTAGACTTACGTCGTTGACCTAGAAGTAGTAAGAAGCTGCTCAACATACTTTTTAGACTCTCTGTGTTCGTCTCTTTGTACGCGTTTCTTTTGGTTGGTTAAAACGGTAGCCGATTTTGATTTAGGCAAATAAAGACTAGGTACTGCCTCAGGTTTGAGTTTTAGACCCTTTTTAGAAACGTAATTTAAAAGTTCCTGTTGTAGATTTCTTTGGTAATCTTCAGTTTTAAAATGTTTACACGTTTCTGGTCACACTATTTTTAGGAAATGTATGAAACCTAAAGATTTTATCTTCATTGTCACTATTACAACAAGTAATTGCACAGCGCACTTTGAAAAAGGTACAAAACCAGATATACAATGGCAAATAAAAACTTTCAGTTTTACAAAAAAAATACTATACAGTATAAATAAACAGTAACTAAATGCCACAAGTACACATAAGTCTCAGATACTGGCCCGCCTTACTGGTAATTTTTTACGCGCTCGTCTGGAATACAGCCGCCGCTTAAATTTTACCCATCAAATTTTTTAAGCCCTTGCGAAGTGGATATTTGTATAAAGAAACATATGTAAGCATATATCTAAATAATTTTTTTATTATAAAATAGATGACTCAGTCAGTATTGAGTTACTTTAAAATATATTTATTATCTGATAACTTGCAATTTGCAATAGTCACCATTGATAACCGATATTATTGTTGAACTTTTGTTTTTATACAAGCCTTCTGTCTTGCCGGTGTGAAGTCGTCTGAAGTCGATATTTATTGTGTTTTGCATTTGAACTAATTTGTGTCTTATTTTCATATTAATATATTGTTTGATAAGCAAATTTTGCATATAATAACCGGTAGGTTATAGTAATGTGTATATTTTTTATTTTACTAAATTTCATTATAACTCATCTAAAATACCATATTGAATTGTAAAACAGATTTTTCTTTATTGTAATCTATTTTGTTTTTATTTCAGTAAAACTGCTTGGAAGTGAGTGACAGTGAATCAGAATAACTATTTACCTATTCACAGTATTTCCTCTTCAGAAAATTTTTAAATTTCAACGGATTTGCATACAAAAAGGGTGCTTATATTATTAGTATATGTATGAAAACAAAAATAAATATTTCGCCTGAATCCCTAGGAAAAGTAAAGGTTTTACGCTACTGAAAATATATTTTTTATTCAATTATAACCAAAACAAAATATTTAAAAAAAAATTAGATCATTTTTTGACCATAATTTTAAAATTAATGTGTACGTTAAGCTGTAATAATGGGTTCGAGGTGATTCGAGTGGTCTTGACTACGTCACACTCCTGGGTCAGCTGTCAAATGTCATGCGCAATATCATACCTTGTGTATTCATTGTACCATGGGTAGAACCTATGCATAAAATATGACCTTGTGTATGATTATAATGTTCTGTAGTAGACAGCTGTGTGTAACCTTTTAGAAACAACGGACGTTTACGAAAATATCAGGTTTATTTTACGACTCTTATTCAATATTTAACTTAAAAGTTACAAGTGGAATACAGGGTTAAATCACATAATAATTTTTGTATCCTCTTTACATTATTCAAAAATTCCTATTAGCAAAATAGAAACGTAAAAAAATACAAAACTTCTGATTTTCAACAACGAAAACCAGCATGTACAGTCATAGAGAATATGTATCTAGACAATAGGTACTTGTCAACATGTTTTTAATACTATTTGTCATGACTCTGAGCTGATTTCTGTTTGTTTTCCTCAGTACTTCAGGCCTATTACGACATGTCCTTACAATATTTAATATATTATGTATTTGGAAGGGTATGTTTTCTTAGTCAGGGATATGTTTCCTTTCTATCTAGACTTTTTTCGGTCGCAGACTATGCTTTTTGGCACGCCCTTGGCCGCCACTGGACTAAAGTATTTTGTAGCTAATGCTCTTTTGTGAATTTCCTTAGCTTTTTCACTTCTATATATTCTTGGATGACCTGAAACCAACACCCATGTGACAGTGCTTTGTTTCGCCAGTCTTTTGAATTCCTTTCTGCATTTTCACACAAACATAGGGTCCATCTTAGGGCCAAGGCGAGCCCTAAGGGCTTCTGGACTATCTGCCTGAAATAAAGAGGTATATTCTTCTAGTGTAAAAAAAAACCATTTAAGTATTTACTACTACAGAATGTTTCTACACCTAATTGTTCTCCAATTTTAGACTCGTCTTTGTTCTAGCTATAATACTGCAATATGGGTTAGGTGCTTCCTCTGCCCCATTCCTCTCGTGAGAAAATGCCCACTTTGAAAGCTACTTTGGGCCTATGTCTGGGTACCATATGGTCAGAAATCTTCATCCACTCGGTGTTCCTGATTTCATATAAGATGATACTATGTCTTGATCCTACCATTGCTCAAGTTTTCTTGCAGTTTTAATATCTCAATTTCGCCTTACCTCTTATAACTCTGTGTAAAGCAAGAAAGTCCAGTGAGGCCCATATAGCTATCGTTATTATGTCTCCAATGATTTTAAGCGGAGTAAGTTAATATATTATAAGTATTCACCTTGCTTAGTTTGATGGTGGCATTTTTTACTGTAACTTTCGCCAGGCTATCACCAATGCACACGAAATTGTTTGATTTACCATCATGTTATAAATTCAATATAATATGTCTGGTTTTAAATCCTACATTTGTTTATCAGTGGGTTTGACTACCATTACCATAGTTAACGCTTTCTTTTTTGGACATTTCTTGTATCTGCTGATTCCAATGACACCCTGAGTCTAATATTATCCCAAGTGTATTTACTTTACTCACCAGATTAACATTTAGGCTTAGATAATCCAATCCTTCCAAATTCGTCTTTCTGGGTAAGTTTATGATTTCGGACTTATGTGGCTAGTGTTAAGCCCCTACATTTGAAGTTCATTCTGTTACTGCAGTTAAAGCCTTTTGCATTATATCTCTGATTGCGTATAAATTAAATTTGCCGTGGGTTAAGACTGCTTTGGTTAGATTGTTTTTTTTTTATATCAGTCCATGGAGTGGTCTTGTGACTTGTTTTTCGTGTGCTATTGTTATTTTATATATTTCATACAAGTACCATCTCGGCTTATAATTGACCCTAAATACTTAAAAGTCATACAACTCTTCTTCTAAACTTAAGTACAAATCTGTAACCTCGGACTTAATACATAAGTATTCGGTCTTACACATATTTATATTGAGTCCCCATAACTCATATTCTTTCTTTAATTTCCTTATTATATAATTCATATACTCCCTCTTTTGTTCCGCGGAATGTAGTAAATGTAATATTATTATTCTTTCGTACCAGTATACCCATTGTTCTGCATATACCATCTTTTTAAAGCCTCATCCATTAACATTCATGTTAAAAAGTGTAAGTGATAGACTACATCCTTTTAAGCCCTTTAAGCCTTTAAACCATTTAAAACCTTTTGTTGCGATGATTATTTTTGTTATTTCATTGCCTTTCTTTTGTTTCTTTATACAGTTTTTGTGTTACATTCACCCATTTCTCTCTAACGTGTATTTATCCAATTGCTTCCAATAGTTGTTAATCAGAGTACTTTTTTGTTGAAATAACTCACTATTACCAGACAATTGTTTTAGAACGGTGATATGACTAAATTTTCTTAAAATTTTTCTGACATTATGTCTAGGTCCTAAGTCTAGTGTATGCATTATCGTCCCTTTAAATCTGCCTAAACAATATTAAAGGTCTCTCTAATACGCTTATCAGTATGTTTTACGAGGGCTGCGATCAGATTTCTTGATAGGCTTATTATCTGTTATTTCAAAATAAATTTATCGATGGTCTGAATACAAGACCTCATCTGACACATGTCATTTCTTAACAGTTTTAGCCACGTGACTCGTAACTACTTTTATATCAATTACCTTCTTTCCTTGTGAAGTTACGGAAGTTGGTTGTTTTCCTGGGTTTATTATGTCTAAATCATATTCCACAGCAAGTTTTACTAATAACTAAAATCACAAGTTGTCAGATTTCAACAGATGTCTTTTTAACTATATACTGTCATTTTACTATTTATACTATTTTACAATTTTACTATGTTACTATCTATAATGCCACTTTACTGTTTAGTTTTTAAAAATTGTTTTAAAACTATTGACTTCTTGTTTTTTGGTCATGCTAAACTATTCTTTTTTATATCTTATTACTATTGATTGCATATGTTTCATTTTTAATGTAAATTTCAACAATGTCACACCAATATTTTAATCTGTTAAACTTATTTAAGGCTATATTCATCGCGACCAAATGTGAAAAATGTCTTCATATTATGTAATAAAATAATAATAAAATAAAATCCCAGATTTTTCGTTAGAAGAACAATTAAAAAAATAGTAAAAAAAATAATTAGGATAATCAGATATGTATGACATTGATGTATTTAACTGAAGGAAAAAATTTTGTTAATTAACACAGGGCCCAAATTAAACGCACGTCAGAAACAAGCTCGACTTCTGTTTGCCCGGGAACACGTCAAATGGGACCTTGGCCCATGGAGCAGAGTTTTATTATCTGATGAGAGTCGACTGTGTTGTATAACAATGACAGAAGACAACACGTTTATCGACGCTTCAAAGAACGATTTGTCCAGTGCGGCAGTATTGAAAGAGTGAGTTATGGAAGTGGTTCGTGTATGTTTTGGGGTGGTATGTCTTTAGAAGAAAAAACAACTCCGCCTGAGTTGTCTGATGTGTGGATTGAGTAGCTTATTGGATAACACTGCCGGTCCCAAGCCCGGAAAAAGGAGGAGGGTCCCTAAGGTGAGGTTAGCCACCTACCTGGGGTAAAGAATCCATACTGGCTCACAGAACTGAAGATACAGCCTCGGATACCGGACGGAACTATCAGATAACGACACGCTCTATGACAACGGAAACACGAATTGGTAAACGAAAACCTAAACACCCCATCACACGAATCGCGTGCTGGAACATAACGTCGTCAAACAGAAGAGACCAGGAGATCATAATAGAAATGAAAAAACACAATATTGACATCTGAAGCAAAACATCGAAGATATCGAACACATCAACGATAGGTTATTAAGAATCTCTATAAAAATGCGTAACAGCACAACGCACCTGATAAGCACATATGCCCTAGACATATCTAAGCCCACAGCAGAAACTGAAAATTTCTATTAGCAACTACAAAGCACCGTAGATAACATAAATGCTAAACACAAAATTATGTTAGTTATGAAACGATGTCATACCAGGTATAAAACAAAAGTACAACGAAGAAATAATTAATGAAAACGGCGAAGCACTAATAGACTTTTCAATAGAAATAAAATGAGAATCAACAACACATACTTTCCTCATAAAGACCAACATAAATACAATTTTAACAATAATCGAGACCAGTGATCAATGATAGATTTTATAATCACAAATCGAGTGGATTGAGTGGATCGAGTGAGAACATTGTCACAAGTACTTGATGTCAGAGCCCTAACATCTGCTAACCTGGGGATTGATCACAACCTTGTCTTATGCAAGATGCTACTAAAACGTCCGCAACGAAACAGAAAACCCCCAGTGCTCATCTAAAAACACAATATAGAGTCGCTAGCAACAGAGAGTACAAATTTCCTTTATGAGAACTGGATTACCAGCAAACTGAAAGAGCTCGAGTTACAACCAGAATGGGGAGTAGAAGGCAAAAAATCAGGAAATTCATCAACCAAGCAGCAGAAGAAGCAATTGGAAAGCGAAAAATTAACACGAGGGCGATAAACCACACCAAACCGTGGTTTTGTAAAGAGGTAAAAGAACTCTCCGAATTAAAACGCAAATGCTACCTGAGATATCAAAGCACACAATCGAAAGAAGCTCTCGCAGAATATGTCCAAGTAAGAACCGAAGTAAACGCAAGAATAAAATCAATCAAAAGAGAACATTGGGCTAAATTCACCAGCGACATGGACTACGACCTATATGGTGCCCAAAAGAAAGTATGGAAAATGCTTCGGAACAAAAAAAAAACAGTTACCGAGTTAGTACAGACCAAGGGAGTACCTATAGAGACATGGCAAGAGCATTTTAAGGAGCTATATGATGCTGAAGAAACGCTGAATATAAACGAATACGAAGCATATATAAGTCAAGGAGGAAGAGGTAGAAGCAAAGATCAGGAAGCTAAAAAACAGAAAATCACCTGGAACAGATGGTATACTCAGTAAACTCTTAAAATATGGAGGTCCTGAACTTGCAAGTAAACTGACACAACTATTTAACAACATCTTAAACGACACAGAAACACCAGAGGAATAGCATAAGAGCATTACAATCCCTATATTTAAAAAAGGGCAAAAAACTTACCCACAAAACTACAGAGGAATATCCCTCTGAAATACAACGATGAAACTTTTTACAAGTATTCTTAAGGACAAATTGGAAAGGCAAATCACTAATGCTGAAGAACAACAAGGCTTTACAAGAGGGCGGTCTATAACAGATGCAGTATTCATAATAAAACAAATAAAAGAAAAAGCTATAGAGTTCGGCATGTCAGCGTATATTTGCTTCATTAATCTGACAAAGGCGTTCGAGAGGGTTCGCCTGGGAGACATTTTAAATATATTAATAGAAAATAAAATGCCGACCAACACAACAAAGATAGTCCATAACCTAAATAACAACAATATAACCAAAGTTAGAGCAGGAGACCAATTCACGGAAAACATTCTAACACCGGGAGGAATTAGACAAGGCAACAGTTTAAGCCCCTTCTTGTTTAACCTACTCATGAGCAAAATTATAAACAAAGTAACATTTCTCAATCTCGGATACAGAATTGGCAACAAAAGAATTGGTATGGTGTGTTACGCAGATGATGCAGCAATTATTGCCGAATCAGAAGATGATCTTTAGAGACAGCTCTCTCAGTTCTTTCAAATAAGCCGCCAACTAAATATGGCCATTTCTACCAACAAAACTAAATGTATGACAATAGCAAAAGATCCGCTCAGATGTAAGTTAGTGGTTGAGAACAAACCCACAGAACAGGTGATGCAATTCAGATATCTGGGCATAGTTATATCAAGCAGACACGACCCAGTAAAGGACCTAAGGAGTCAGATCAACAAAGCATCCGCATTGTCGGATGTCTGAGGGAGATAGTCTGGTCAAATCCGTATACACAGATAGTAAAATTAGAATCTACAAGACTTACATACGACCGATCATGACATATGGCATAGAAGTGCGCGAAGATACCAACAAAACGAAACAGATGCTAAGGGTTGCCGAGATGAAAACCATAAGAACAATAGTGGGCAAAACAAGAAGAGAGAGGGTGAGAAATACAAACGTTAGAGAGCAGTGCAAAATTCAAGATATTGTAAGATGGGGAAGGCAGCATAAAAGGATGTTGTACAGTCATGTCAGACGAATGAATGAGAATCGACTCCCAAAAATTGCCCTAGAAAATAACCCGCCCGTTTCAAGACCTCCAGGAAGACCACCTAAAAGATGGAGGAAATTAACCAGAGGCAGTTTCAGAATTAAACAGATCGAAAGATCTCCAAGAAGTAGAAGAAGAAGAAGAAGTGTTCGTGCCCAGTGGGGGTCGCAGAGGGGGTTTGACAGCGGATCATTACATTACGGATATTCTCCAAAACCATGTTGTACCTGACGCCGGCTACATAAGCGAAGACTTCATGCTAATGCATGATAACGCTCGATGCCACACAGCGCGGATTACCAAAGATTACCTGGCCAACACCAATATAACAACAATGGACTGGCCTCCATTGAGTCAGGATATGAATCCCATCAAGCACCCAACTTAAACGCAGGGTTCAGGTCCATAATCCAGCACCAGCGACAATGCCGGAGCAAAAAACTACATTAGATGAATAGTGAGAAGTGATTACTCAGGAATCAGCCAGAAACTTAATATAAAGACCTTAAGAGATCGCATGGAAAGTGTAATACAACAGTTTTTTATTTTGTTTTTTTTTTTTATGTTAGTTTACTTTTATATTCATTACATAATGACTTTTATTTACAACATATTTTCTTACAATATTATGTTATCTTTGTTGTGTTATTTACTTACTAACTTTATACCTAATAATGGTGTTATTGCAATAAAAATTACTTCTATTCACGATATTTTACTTTTAATTTTACATATATGTAGTCAAAAAATATAACTTATTTTACTGTCATTCGAGTCGATTAGTTTTAATTTTTGAAATTTAAGTCAACGGATAATTATACAAGATTGTGAACAGTGCCTTTAGCCTAGTTTACTGGAGTACGATACGTATCGACTTAAACAGTTATTTTTATGGTAAAATAAAAGCTTTCATGTGGTAAGTCATGAAGGCAGCTCATATTTTAAAAACAAATAAGTAATTTTTTTTTCAAAGATATTGTTATTGTTTTTCACATATTACACATAAGAATCACATTAAATATCAATATCAACTGTTTTTAAATTTAATAATTAACAGTCATTATCACATGTGAGTACCCATAGTGTATTTTTTATGTGTTGAGTGATTTTAATATACCAGGTACTCACTGCGAGAATAATGACTCTGAGATGTTATATATACAGTGTGTAAAAGCCAAATGGGATAAATTCATTATTTAGGTTACTGTTCATATTTATAAAAAATCCGGAAACACGTCAAATTTAAATTATATTTTGACATTCTTTAATGTGAAAATGCAACCCCTACCTTCAACCCCCTTATAATGACAGGTACAATCCCCAATTTTTAAAATAGGAAGTATAGGCTTGTGATATATCGTTTGAAAGGTCTTTTCATTCTCCATTCAAAAATGTTGTCGCTTTCAAGTTTATTAAGATTTATTAAGATAAAATAAATTAAAATCATGTGATTACCGAAATTCGCTACAATACAATCAAAAAATAAATGTAATGCAAAACGTAATAAAATGTAGAACCCGAAAAAGAACTATAAATGTTAATGAAGTAGATGTTCACCGCGAACGTCTTGGCAACATCCTAATCTCAAATAAAACTGTCTTCTAACATTATTTAACATAACAGGCGTGATCGACCTAATCGCAAGCGTTATTCCTTCGTTTAAGTCATTTAAATCAGAAGGTTTAGTTTTGTACACATGGCTCTTTACATATCCCCATAAAAAGAAATCTAATAATGTAAGATCAGGTGATCGCGCTGGCCATTCAATCGATGCTCGCCTCTCTATCCACCTATTGGGAAATATGGTATCGAGGTACTGCCGGACATTAAGTTGGTAATGTGGTGGTGCTCCATCCTGCTAAAACCATATCGTATTCGCTAGAACTTGAGGGTGTCCTGGATCAGAATATAAATTTGCCAACGTTGGAATGACATCATTTTGAAGTAGTGCCAAATAATTGTTGCCATTCAAGTTGCCCTCAATGAAAAAGGGACCAATGATATTGTTTCCTACAATCCCTGTCCAAACATTAACCTTTTGAGGTTATTGAGTGTGTTCTTCTCTCATCCAGTGAGGATTTTCCGTGGCCCAGTAGCGGCAATTTTGCCGATTAGCATGACCGTTAAGTGAAAAAGTACACTCATCAGAAAACATAACGTCTTCTAATTGGATAATATTGTTATCCAACATGTCCATCATTTGCTCACAAAAAAAAGTTCTCCTATCAAAATCGTCTTCCATCAGCTCCTGAGTAGGTATCATCTTATAGGGATGCAATTTATTTTCTTTTAATATGTTTACTATCGATGTATGGCTAGCATTGAATGTAGTGGATGCCTGTCTACTCGACGTATGTGGATTTTCCTGAAACTCAAGCAACACATCTAATTTGAGTTCATCACTCAGTGCATTGGCAGCTGCTTTTTTTATCTGCGACCGAACTCGCGAAACTGCTTCTCTATTTTACCTATTGTTCCTTGGGATATAGGCGGTAAATTAGGAAATTTCCCATGAAATAGAAGAGTTACTTCCTGTTGTGTTCGGATGATATCTCCGTAATCAATCATTTGTAAAACTGTTATTTTATGCATTTCCGTTAATCTAACCATTTTTCAGAATTGAATTGAACGAACTTTTTACTTAAATTAAAATACTGACAACTTAAATAAAACAATTTACTAATGCGTGTTAAAATAACGTTGCCACGGAAATTCTTTAAAGTTTTTTAATAGTTACCATCTAAAAACCACATTGCTATGGTTTTTGTTCACTTTCTCATTATCAAGACCTAAACGGGAAATAGGTTTTGAGTATATTTTAGCGAATTTCGGTAACCACTTGATTTTCATTGATTTTATCTTAATTAATCTTAATAAACTTGAAAGCGACATTTTTAAATGGAGAATGAAAAAACCTTTCAAACGATATATCACAAGCCTATACTTCCTATTTTAAAAATTGGGGGTTGTACCTGTCATTCTAAGGGGGTTGAAGGTAGGGGTTGCATTTTCACGTTAAAGAATGTCAAGTTATAATTTAAATTTGACGTGTTTCGGGATTTTTTATAAATATGTACAGTAACCTAAATATTGAATTTATTCCATTTGGCTTTTACACACTGTATACAGTGTGTCCGTAAAGTATGGAATAAATTCGATATTTCCTAAATGAAAAGCCTTTTTAAAAAAATCTAAAACACGTCGATTTTTAAATTTAATGTTCTACATTTTGCAATAAAATTTCATTATACAAGGTGATACACGTCATTACAGTCATGACGTCATCGGCTCCTTTTTTAAATGTAACACCCTGTATTTGAGGACATTTTTCGAACGATAAAAATGAGCGGATTCCAAAAAAGTATAATACTAGGGGGTCTAACGATTATAATTAGAAAGATATGAGCTTAGAAAATTAATTTTTATTGATTTATAATATTAATAAATTATAAAAAATTATAATAAATAACTTAAAAGTAATCCAGTAATTAATAGATGACCTTATCTTAAATGTTCCAATTTAAGCCCTTGTTGTATTTGACAGTAACCCAAACGTTGTACAAATTCTTGTAGAACCTTATTTATGCTTTCTTGAGAAATATTGTTAATTTCTTTACGAATTCTTGTTTTTAAGTCTCCAATATTTGCAGGTTTCATTTTATAAACAACACTCTTTTAATGACCCTGCATAAAATATTCCAAAGGATTGAGGTGTGGCCACATCGCTGGCCATTCAATATGTCCACGTCCTCCAATCCACCTGTTCGGAAAAATTTCGTTTAGGTACCTTCGAACATCTAAAGCATAATGCGGAGGCGCACCATCCTGTTGAAACCATAAACTTTTATCAAAACCTGTAAGATTAATTGTACTGGGGAATAAATTAACTGAAGTAGGTACGAGATACCCACTTAAAAACTGAAGGTATGCTGGTCCGTTTAAATTACCTTCGAAATAGTAGGGTCCAATGATTTTATTTCTTACAATGCCAGCCCATACGTTTACCTTTTGCGGGTATTGTATATGATGTCCCCGCATTTAGTTGGAGTTTTCTTTTGCCCAGTATCAACAATTCTGACGGTTGACCTCGCCATTTAATTTGAATGTAGCCTCATCAGAAAAAATAATATTTTTAACCAAGAGAGGGTTTCGGTGGCTGTTATCCATCATTATTTCGCAAAATTGTATTCTTTAGCTGGATCATTCTCGTTTAATTCCTGTCCAACTGTGCATTTTACTTACTTTACTTACTTTTACGTACTTTGTGTACCGTTGTTTTGCAAACATTGAGATCACTACTAACCTTAGAAACAGAAGTGTGCGCATCTTCTTCAAAAGCAAGTAGAACATCTAATGTTGTAACATAATTTACAGAGGGATGACCTGATTTGCGTGCATTTTCAAGCGTATAAGTTTCTCGAAATTTCTTTATAATCTTACTGTTGACTGCGTGATGGGTATGTCTGGATATTTATCATTGAATAATTTACACACTTCCATCTGAGTTCGCGATTTGTCTCCATACCCAATCATCATGAGTATTTCAATTATTTGCTTTACACTCAAATTCATTTCTACTTAAAATTAATTCTAAGCAATAATACAGAACATTCACGAATTAATACAATTATTATACTACTTAAATGTTATTGAACGTTACTGAAAATAATTACAGTTTACCAAAAACTGGAAGTAGGCTACTTTTTTGCAATTTATAATAAGCGCATATCTTTCAAATTATATTCATTAGACCCGAGTATTATACTGTTTTAAAATCAGCTTATTTTTATCGATCTAAAAATGTCCTAAAATAATGGATGTTACATTTAAAAAAAAGAGCCGATGACCTCATCACTGTATTGTGTATCACCTTGTATAATGAAATTTAATTGTAAAATATAGCACATTAAATTTAAAAATCGACGTGTTTTAGATTTTTTTAAAACGCTTTTCATTTAGGAAATATCAAATTTATTCCATACTCTATGGACACACTGTATGTTTTTCTATCTCATCATTTATTCTAGGTCAGTCTTATACCTATATGGATTTTTTCCAGGACTATTAATTAAATCTATTTTCACAAATAGGGCTGATGTATCTGTAACTTAGGGTATTATTTATTTATTTAACTAGTTTTACCACCCATAGATTTTATACTGTTTAGAAAGAGAATTATTCAGTAAAACTAAAGCTATTGATAAAACTGATACTAATCAGCAAGCAACATGGATTTAGTTTGGGGAAATCTACTACGATAAATTTATTTATATTTCAATTGTATGATGTTTCAAATGTTAAATTTATGTCATATACACTGATTTCTCGAAGATATTTGACAGAGAAAATCACATCTTACTGGATAAGGTCTTTTCCAATCATATTATGTGACCTTGTTTGCTAGTTTCTTATTAGTTAGAACTCAACAGATTCAGATAGGGTATGACATTATATTAATATATCATCTGGTGTACCACACAGTGGCTATTATTCATAATTACTTTTTACCATTTTCAATAAAAATATTGCATCATATGTAAAAAATAGTGATTTTCTTTCAAGGTGGTCAGATGATACTACAAAATGATTTAAAGAATCTTATTGAGTGATGTATAACTTGTTTCTGAATTTAATTAAAAGCAATTACATAAGCTTTTACAAATAAAATAAAAATATGAATTCAGAGTACACTACTGATAGTAACGCAATTAAATAATTTACCATACATAAGGTATAGTTGGTATTATCTTAGATAAACTTTTAAGTGGTCAGACCTTGTCCTGACCCACTTCAGGCAATTTAAAAAAATATTTCCTCTAGTAATCTGAGATTAAGTGGAATCCATAATATTTATTATTATAGATGTATAATACCTACACACATTTAAAGTTATAAATGCTAATGTTATTTAACATTTGGACATTTATTTGTCTAGATTTAAGAAGAAAGTTAGAAAAAGTTTGGCACCAATGTAATGAAAATTATTATTTATGACTCTTTTAATCTTGGTAAAGATTATTTTAAAACTAACTCTCAAAAATATTAGCATCCATTTCTCCATGATAGTTTCTTTTCTTGAGCTCAAAAATCCCACGTAAGTCAGTTAATCCAATTACTAAATTTTAAGAAAGCATATATTTATCTACTTAATTCATTCCAGTTTTTTTGTCATTCCTAAATATTTATTGATTAAAAAATACAAATGTGAAAATACACAAGAAAATATGCATAAAAATACAAGTAAAATGTTCAAAAAGAAATTCACACAACACTGCACTACTTACAGGGGGGATCGGTGGTGATGACGGCATCTTAAGCTCCTACAGGTCCATCCTCGTTCGGCGTGCCAACTCCTCCAATGGGTTCGTCTTCTTCTCGGTCGTCCGGATCCCATCTGCCATATCCAATGGGGTTTCGTAGGGTACCAGTATGCCGAAGCCTACGTGGTCGTCCAACCACTTTCGGTAGGGGGCGATGACTGGGTCTACTCCGGGATTTCCATCGGCATCTGGGGCTTCTAACTTCGAATAAGCCTGGAACGTTAAAGGTGTCTGCACGTCGAAGGCATCAGGTCTGCAGAAGGCCTCGATGTCGAAGTGTTAGAGTATTGCTTTCTAACACTATGTGGTTCTCCCCATTCTTCTCTTGACTTCAACCCATGTTGAAGTCAATGGTGTGTTGCCTTCTGTGAATTCGTGCTGGGTCGTGGGTTCGGATTTTAACCACGTTGTCGGGCGCCATGTCACCTCGGGGGAACAAATACGGGTCTATACACCTTCTGTTATCTCCGGGTGCTCTGTAGAGGGCTTCGAATATCGCAGTCGAGAGCTCCTCTACCCAAGTCCATTTACTGGGTATGGACTTGTAAATATTTATCTTCTGATGGCTTGTCTTGAAAAAGATAAAATATTTCTTACATGACAAAGGTACACCAAGTCGAAATAAAGCATCAGATTGTAGTTGAATAATATCTCAGCCACAGAGTATAATTGGAATAGCAGGAAGCAGCGCCCCAAGAGCACTAAGCTCTCGGAGGGCCCGTGAGGGACTGACCTGAAAATCGCCAATATTTATATGCGCTGTTCAAGCGATAAATAAGGGTTTCCAGGTCAAGAGAGAATGGGAAAATTCGAGGCGGGGCGATGCGCATCGAAATGCGTACTAGTTCACAGACTATGGCATTCGATAACAAAGTGGGGTATTATATACCATATACCTCGAGTTAGAATCTATGGAGAAGCTATGAGCATATTAACGTGTATAATAAAAATGGCGTCAGAAGGTGTGGTTAACGATCATAGCAAAATGGCGGTGGGATCAGGATTGGACTCAATAATATTAAAACTACTATACAATTAGGATTAGTTATTCAGTAGATTTAAACGTAATAAAAAAAGTGCAATATATTTTTAATAAACTATTATTTATTCAATCAAAATTAAATTATGTAAAAATCATAATGTACACTAAATTCACCATCTGCGCGTCTATAACAAATGTAGAAAACATATTGATTTAAGCGCAGGTACACAAGATGCACATTGATTAAACGTGTAGCGTAATAAATGCCACTGTTAGGCTGTGGAGAAGTGTGCTTAATGGAAGATGGAAAATGCTCTAATCATTGGCAACACGGTTACCCAAATAAGGGTACTACGGTATGAGCTTTAGTCTGGTAGAGGTGTCTTGTTCGGGGGTTCAACAGGGCTAGACTACAAGAGATTTGCGAGTGAGGTAAATATACGTAAGAGAAGAAACTTTTGGGAACCACCCAATTTTTGAAAGAACATGGAAACCTAGTAATTACGAGAATGGATAGAAAATTAGATAAGAGCGATAACTTTAAAGATATAAAGTGACGAGAACAGAAAGAAAATAAGACAAAAACAATAATAGAAAGATACAGATAGTTCCTAGACGGGAACAAAAAGAGTAGAGAAGGGTAATCATATCCCGCTGTAAACACTAAAAATACGACATATTATTTACATATAAAAAATAATTGGTACAATAAAATAACAATTTGTACCTGAAAGAGATAGTTATAATACATATTATTTTAAATGGTAAACTAAATATACAGTATGAAATAAAAGAAATACATTCATTTTGCATCTTATGTATTTGATTACTTCAAATTAACTGAACGCTGTGCACTGAGCGCTGAAGTTCGTTACGTAATTGACCAAAAAGTAATTTAATTAACAAAGTTAGAAAATTTATTATTTAACAAAACAATAATAAATATCTGTCGAATATTCCAATCGAAATACTGTATAGAAATAAAAAAAATTATGATACCGTATTTAATATTGAAATTTTAAGATATTTAGATTTGAGATATTTGAGTACTCTCAAGAATAGCACGCAAAAAATATCTCGGAATTTGATTCTGTTAATGTTTAGTTATATACAATTACTAATAAATAAGACAAAAATACTTAATATATACTTATATAGTAAATATTACTAACAATTATTCTTCGGCTTTTTATCACCGTACTTTTAGTATTAATTAATTATAAGACGACAAATCACTAAACTAGAGTCGTTAGTATCTCTGATCATCAAACTTTTGGCTTTTGGTTGATTTGAGATAAAACCAAAAAATACAACTATATGCATCTCTAAGCATTAATAACAAATTTATATTTTAAATAAACATGTTTAATGAATTAATGAATTCAAAAATATTAGAAATTGTTTATTGTGTATTCATTATTTCTATTTTATTGGAAGTGGATGTTTTATTTGCTATGTTGTAAACTTTTCAAATTGTTCAATAAGGAGTGAAAAATTAATCGAGAAACTGATCTACGTTACTTATAAGATTTTATATGAATACTATTAATTTATTCTAAAAACTAAAAAATATTCTAAAAACAAAAAAAAAACATAAACAATCATACACGATCTGACACAACGATCGAAACAATATGGCCAAATTAAGGTCGTTTTTAGTCACGTGATGCCCTCTCCATAGATTCTAAAACTCGATTACCATATACTGTCGTTTAAGACAAATGTCAATAACGACATTTTTTGACAGATGTTAATAATAAACAGATGAATAATTAAGAACTCATGTTATAGATCACAATCTAGTGAAGTTGGAAAAATAAATAAATTGTTCGAGCGTTTTTCACAAAATTTACAGAATACAAGTTATTAGTAGTAGTCTATATTTAATTCATTGGAGATCCCTAACCTTTTAACGTTCGTCAATTGGAAAGAGTGCCTTATAATCACAAAAAATCTAAGAATATACCGACCTAAACAGAAGCTTTAACTGATAAATTCGATACCTTAATTCTATAACTAGGTAACTCCATATTAACTTATTTTACATAATCAACAAAAATGATACGCTAACCTTTTTGGGAATACTTAAACTCACACAACAGTTAAATAAAAATGTCAAATATTGTAATCATACATTTTATTATCAAATTAATAGTAATATTGACAATTATTACAAATAGTAGTCAAATTAAAAAAAAAAAAAAAATAAGATTATGTAACATATCTACTTTTGGTTTTAAAGAGATATCTACTTTTTGGTTCTATATAAGAGATATCTATAATTGACACAGTTAAGTTATCCACTTATAGAACTAATAAAACAAGAAACACATAAAAATTGGATTTTGACAGAAACTAAAAAACTACCTATACCTATTCATCATCGTTACTACTTGCATAATCTTCATCTATACAATTTCCATGTGGCAAATTTTCAAAAAAAAATTTATAGTCTACGCTAATTGCTGGTGGGTTTGATGTAAATAATAACATTAATTCATTGTATTTTGCATTGGAAATTGGTGGAAAGGGTATAAATTTTCTACATTTGATTGAATATTATACCTGGTTCGTTTGTTGCAGTCTAATACTTAAAAATTTTCGTTAAATTTTTCTTTACATAAAATTACATGATGCCTATCTTTTTAAATCGTAGCCAACTAATTTTTTGCCAGTTCATATTATTTTCATCATTTTTTTGCTTAATTAAAAGTGATTTTTGAGTTCTTTTCTCGTTTTACGATTTGTCAACCTCAAATTTCTTTCACATTACTAATGTTTCTTTAGTAAACTGTTTCCAGTTGAAGAAACTATTATGGCCCATCTCATGAACCACATCCGGTTTATTACCTGTTCGTCTAGCATTTCTTGCTATAGTTTTGTAGTCTTCTGGACATGAAATTTTTCCCACTCTTTTAATTTCGTGACTTATTGCAGCGTGAATGGAATCACATTCCATTTCTGAATGTCCTACCACTAGGTATTTTATATCAATGATCTTAATGTGTTCCATATCTTGAACTGCTTTTAAACACATTGCTGCAATAAATCTAATAAGATTTTGACCTCCACACTGGTCGCCATAGAGAATTATCTGTTCGATGTGTTCTGGAAGCAGGGTAAAATATTTGTATAAGCAACTGGCTTCTTCGCAACTTCCCCTAGCACCTTCAGCTTGATGCCACAAGAAACAGTCACCCTGTTTGGACACCACATTGTAGATGGTAAAGTTGTATGTGGTCAGTCTGCGTTTATAAAACAAAGCATTGTTTTTTATCGCTAGGGGCACCTGTTGTAAATCAAAATTACAATTTATAATATTGTTCGACGTTGTAGCCCGTTTTTTTTTTTTTTTTTCTCATCCCTAGCACTATTTTTGGCTTCAATGTACACATCATATTTTTCTTTTAATTGTACGTTGTCTACATCCGATGCATTTGTAAAGTGCATACACTATGGAGCACTGGTATTTTTTAGGTGTGTGAAATCCTAAATTATAGTTTTCACTGAATATCTTTCGATACATGCATTCTTTAGTAGGAGTTTTTCCTTGTACTCTACATTGTTCTATGTACATTTTATACATTATAGTGATGTTCAGATGTGGTGCTAAATATTTTTTAGTTGTTCGTTCCCGACAATAGTGGGATGGCACAACTGGAAAACTTTCTATGTGTTTTCTGATATTATCGACTATATGTTGCGTTGTATATTTTTTAGTACTGTTTCTCTTTGTAACAGCAATGTCGACTACTCCCTTCTTTATAGCAAGTGTATTAATAAAAAATGTTTTATAAACCTTTGTTCTCATATTATTAACTGGCAAATAAAATGTGACAGACGTTTGTCTTTTTGAATTTGTTTGTACTGTGCGCACTTTTACAGGACAGATATCAAGGTTCGCATGTATAAAATCTCGCTGTCTGGTATAGCCACCCAATTGATAATATTGTTGAAAATTAAATTCCCTTTGGTTAGTCGAAATTTTAGTTCTGCATTTCAGACGACAGAAGTCCTGTCATGGTTCTCGTAACATTACTCCTGGAACAAAATTACCTTTAACTGATCGATAAGCTTCTCCACGCGCTTTTCGTGTTTTAGATATATTTTTTTGCCAATTATCTGGGTTCCTTTTCTTTTTTCTACCTTTCTTAACTTGCCGAGGAAACACTTGCATTTCTGTCAAATTGTCCAATGCATCATTTCGTGGTGTTGTTTCGCCTTCTTCGATAATCAAGGCTTCATTTTTATTTTCTGGTATATTAGTAGCAATAGTTTCGTTTTCTTTGGTGGCAGCTTCACGATGTTTATGTGATCCATCAAAAAGACTGTATTCTGAATCTGACTGTGGCTGCAGCTCATTAATATCAACTGAAATAAATAAAATATACAAATAATATGTGTATATAATATAATATTAATATAAAAACAACACGATAAAAATAGTCAGGCGTTTACAACAACTTATACTAAAAATCAAAGTTAATTTGCATCGTTTGCTCATCGAGAACATGACATCGCACCCACTGAACTGTAAGCAGACGTGTCATGTTCTTTATAAACAAACGTTGCAAATAACTTTGAATACGAGTATAATTTAGATCGTAATTGTAATCTAATAAGATCAATTTCTACATCTTACCTACCCTGAAAAGAATTGCTAGTTTTAATGTAATTTAAAATATAATAATTACCTTCATAAGGCACATAATTATCGGAACTGCCACTAGAATACGGGTCTGACGTAGATAACCGGTCATCTAAATCACTCTCGTCATGAAAAGCCGACACCGGTTCAGCCTTTTTAGTAGTTTCCTCTAAAGTCAAATCTGCACGCTTGATTGATCAGGATTTGTTGCTGACGTACTCCGCTTTGAAAGTTTTTTCACCTATAAATAAGGCAAAATAGCATCTTAATTTTGAGGAAATAGAATATCGTTTGGCAACAATGCGACCTTATAATTTATGTGTATTTCTGACTCCCTTTTAAAAAAACAATATAAATGTTTTTACTAATATTTAAGTAGTATTGGTTTTAAGGTTACAACATCCGGTTTCCCAGTAACAGAATGAACAATAAAGACACTCAAATAACAAATAACTTACCGACTTCAAACGCACGGTGCACTAATAACTTGGTTCTGCTGCTACTTGCTACAAACACAAATGATTTTATTAATGATACGTTGTTGCCAGGTTATATTTTTACAAAAAATAGTATTATCATAAATTGTTCATTGACCTAGTTAGTTTTACATCGGTATTAAACACTAATGTGCATGGCACAATAATGCATTTTGTATATTTAAAAAATTTAAAGGTAGAATTACGGTCTAGTTAATGTTTTTTTTATTCTCACTAGTCACTTATCTAGTTTTGGTTCAACAAGCAGAAATATTTTTACACCAATATATTTTTCTAAAAGTAGATAACTAGAGTTATCTATAAATGTTTTCGTTTGACGTTAGTGCTGTATAGTAGATATCTGTACATATCATGTTGTAGTTTTCAAAGAATGGCTCATATAACAGATACCTAAGTCGAGTTACCTAGTTATAGAATTAAGGTATCGATATTATTTGCGATATGATTTCATTTGGAACTTCATTACATTTAGAAATTCAATTTGAAATAATTAAATAAAAAACAGTTTTTTACAATTTCATTAATTTTAGTTTTTTTTTTGGTTAAGAAAATAGTTGCGGAAGGGTGGGGGACGACTGTAGACGCGCACCGTATTGTATAAGAATACAAAAACAAAGTGTATTTTAAAACATTTTAAAACGAATTTGACACAGTATTTTGGTGTAGTTGTTGTTGACATAATAACAGTTACATTCTGTTACCCTTTATAGTAAACAATGAAAAATAATGTTACTGTTTATCCATTTAAAAACTAATTAGTAATGTGAGCAGTGAATTGTATTACATCACCAAATTTTATCAAAAGTTTCCGTATTTCTGTGCCTGTTATTAAAGCTTCATTAAATGCAATATATTGAGGTAAGTGTCTTGGGAGATGTCTCTTTAGAGATGTTAATGGATCTCTAATTGCCAATTACTCATTTATAAATATCTTCTTTCAATTTACTTTGAAGTGTCGGAAACTGTCGCTTCTATTTGAATTTGTTCGAGTTTCATTTACTGTAAAACTAACCGTAAACTCAACTCAAAAACTATGTGTGGTGTTTTGTTACTACTTTTTGTTAGAGTTATATCTCAAAATGTTTTATGATTTTACATCAATAATAATTCTATTTTTTACACAATAGTTTTTTTAGATGTGACATGTTTAAAATTAAAAAAAAAATACCTAACAAAGAATATAAATCAAACACGGGAACATTATTAAAAGACGAATAGCGCTCACTTAAAAATAATTTTAATAATTGAGTGAGATTTTAACAATTAGGCGAGGAATTAAAGCACTAAAAAGCACTAAGCCTACCAATTTTCCGCAGCAAGATGAATCGCTGTGCAACTTTTTGCGCTCAATTCGGAAAATTTCAGAAAAATTGCATTTTATGCGTATAGCCCAGTCGTCAGAGATTTGACCTCTAAAAATCATACAAACAAGCTGAATTTTGCTGGGAATAATAATTTTGGAACCCCAAAAAAATGCAAAAAAGTTTACCACTTTTACCTCAAGGCTTTCCCCTAAAATCATCCATTGTAGGGGGAAAAAACGGAAAAATCGATTTACCAAGAATCTACGCCGTAGACAAATATGTTTTAAATAAAAAAATGTAACTGAGATAATTCTGAATAAAAATGTTTATTACCTTTTTTTGTGTAGAATGAATCGTTTGCTCAGAAACAACGCTTGACGTAACCGGTGATTTTCAATATCAGGTACTCACGCGAAATCAATTTAAAATAAAATTTATAGGGGAAGGTGGCCATGAAACGGACGTGTTATAAAACGGATAGTCGCTGTAACTGCTTTAACAATTTAATCTAAGGTCCACTCCGGCACACCGTGGCAACGTTGTATCCATTACGTCAGCCTACATAAATGCCAGTTTTTTCCTGAAGTTAACCCGAGCTAAATGTGCATTTTTATTTTCGGGTCCTAAAAAGTAAATTTTTTGTGAAACTTTCGAACCGCATTTGAAGTAAACCGTAAGTAATTAAAAATTTATAGTTATAAATTTATTATATACGAAAATGGTTGCGTTTCGATTTAATTTGAGCTTCTTACCACTCCCTAACACGTGTTTCTGGGTCTACCCGTCATCAGAGAGAGTTTGTAAGAAAGCTCAAACCAAATATAATAAAATAAAAATAAAAATAAAAATAAAAACGTTTATTGCCATTCTAAGATATTTACATGTCAAAACTTAAGATATTTTAGCCTTCTTTCTTCCTCGACGTCCCGCTCGTGCACCGCCAGCGCTTGAAGATTTCTCCTTTCGGTTCCTGGGTTTTCCTGGGTGGTGTCCTCGTCTGCTTCTGTAGGTACTTAAATCGGCAAACGTACCTACTTCCCTGCACGCCTGGTTAGACCCTGATCAGGTGGTCGATCAGTCTATGGGTGGATCTGTGTATCCTCTGGATCCTGTTCTTCTCGAGGATATCCCTGGTCTTTCGTAGTCTTCGAGTGGCCTGGTTGAAGAACCACCTGGTTCTGTTCTCGGCCACTTCCCTTAGTGGCGTGTATCCTAACCTGTTCTTGATCGTCGCGTTTGTAACTCTATCCTCCCATGCTGCTCCGTCGATGATTCGGTAGCATGAGTTCTCAGTTGCTTCCAACTTTTTCCAGTGTGATTCCGCAATGGAGCTCCACACTGGTATAGCATACAGAATCACCGACCTAACATATGCTTGGTAAAGTTGAATTTTCTTCGCCTTCGAGAGTGGACTGGACCTAAAAATGAAAGGAAGTATTAGTTTTTTAGCTGCATTAGCTTTTACCTTAGTTTTTTGTGTATGCACCCGGAAGTTGAGTTTTCTGTCGAGGTGGACTCCTAGGTATTTGACCGTCTCTGTTTCCTGAATTCTGTTGTCATCTACTGTGATCTGGTTCCGTAGTTGTCGTCTATCCTGGCCGAAAATGATGAACTGCGTTTTTTCGGCGTTAATCTTGATTTTCCATTTTTCGGTGTAGTCCGTGATTTTTTCCAGGTGGTTCTCCATGTCATCTATGATTCTTCTTTCGTCTTTTCCGGATGCATACACTGCTGTGTCGTCTGCATACAGGGCTGTAGAAGTCCTTGGATCTGTAGGAAGGTCTGAAACAAAAATGTTATATAAAATGATAAGATGCTGCCCTGAGGCATTCCTTCCTGGATTTATTGAATCGTCGACATCTTTTGGTCAGCTGAAACTTGGAATGTTCTATTAGATAGATACATGTCGCAGATGTTGATGAGGTAGTGTGGAAGTCTAGCCTTGTCCATCTTGTAGATTAGTGCCTTCTTCCAAACCGTGTCGTATGCTTTCTCTATGTCCAGTATGGCTAATCCTGTCTTCTGTTTCCTGTTGAATTTTATCTTCGTGTCGCTGATGATCCTTGCTAATTGGAGTTCGCAGTTTCTTCCTTTTCTGAAACCAAACTGGTCTTCTTGGATGACTCCTCTTCTTTCTGTATGCTTCACCAGTCTCTTGTAGATGATTTTTTCTAAGATTTTTCCCATCGTTTCCAGGAGTGATATGGGCCTGTAGCTTTCCGGTCTTCTTCCATCTTTCCTTGGTTTCAGAAGAGGTATAATCTTGGCGTGTTTCCAGTTGTTTGGAAAATGTCCTTTTTCCAGGCAGTATTTGAAGATATAGTACAGCTGTACTATGATCTTCTTCGGAAGTTCCTTGAGGGTGATGTTGTGGATTCCTTCTTGTCCTGGTGCTCTGCTTCCTTTCAGTTTCCTGATGATTTTTGCAACTTCACTTGGGCTGGTATGGTCTTCCTCGTCTATTTGGAACTCGTTCCTTCTTCTGATCCTGTTGTATTCTTGCTCGACTTTCCTCTTTGTTCTTGCATCCGACATATCCTGGTTTTGTCTGTGTGTGGCTGCCATCTTCCTTGATATTGCATCAACTTTTCCTTGGGTGTCGTAGTGTGTTCCCTCGTTGTCCATGATTTGTGGCATCTTTTGTTTTCCTCTTCTTCTTGCCTTCAGCATTTTCCAAACGTTTCCATGGTTTTCTTCAGCCTTTCTGATGTTGTTGTGCCACTGGTTTTCAGTAAGACTTCTCAGTCTTACTCTTATTTCTTCGGATAGGATGTCTCCGTAGTCCTTGAATTCCTGTCTTCTGGTTCTTTGGAATGCTCGTCTGGCCTTGTTTCTATCCTTGATGATGTCCTGTAGTTCTGTTGGGATGATCAGTCCTCTGTTGTTCGTCATTGATTTTGGGATGTTGGCTTCCATTGCTCGTTGGATTCTTCTTGTGATTTCTTCGATCTTTTCTTCTACTTCTTCTGTTGATTGGAATTCTCTCTTCATTTCCATTTGGTTTAGCTGTCTTCTGTAGTTAGGCCAGTTAGCATCTTTCCATCTCCATCTTTCTACTGGTTCTATCCTTGGCAAGTCGACTCTCGATGTCATCCTTCCTATTACTGGCTTGTGGTCCGAACTGCATTCGAAGTATGTTCTGACGTCTTCCATTATTACATCCTTGGTGATGAACAGGTCCAGTGTTGAGTTGTTGTGTCCTCTTATTGGATTGATCCTTGTTGGTTCGTCTGGAGCGAATAACATCCTATCTCTGTCCTCGCAGTATCTTAGTAGAGTTGTTCCTGGTGCTGTGTCCGTCATACATCCCCATGTTGTGTGTTTGGCGTTGAAATCTCCTGCTACGACTACGGTTGGTGCAGAGTTGAGTAAGGCATCCAGTTCTTCTATGGCTAGTTCTTCCGAGTGCTTCCTGTAAATTGAAAAGATATTAGCTATACCTACTTTGATTCCAATACTTTCGAAATGGTGTGTGTCCATCAAAACCTGGTTCCATTCTATGTTGTTCTTAACATAGATGGCTACTCCTCTGTCGTTTGGTTCGTCTCTTCTTCCGAATCTATCGTAGTTTGTTATCCTTGGAAGTTGAGAGTCCGTCATGTATCTTGTTTCAGACAGGCATGTGACATCTGGGTTATGCCTTACGACTGTCTCTCGAAGTTCGCTGATCCTTAGCCTCAGTGATGCTATGTTGAACTGGAGTATCTTCAGGTGTTTATGGTTCATTGTAGATCTCTTCGTATTTCATGAAAATCATTGCTTTTTCTGCAAATGATTTTGCCTGTAGTAACTCTCTCTTCATATCTTGAAGAATTTCCATCATTTTCTGTACATTAACTATTTCGTTAATTTCAGCCCAGGTGCTCTTGACTCCATCATTCCTTGGTGTTTGTTGCTCTCCTTTGCTAGCTTGTGCATATGATACACTGCTAGTGGTTTTCCTGAAAGTCGAAGGGTGTGGCGCTGGTGGAGCAGTTTTCTGCGGTTGGTTCCTCGCTCTTCTCGCTGCTTGCCTGTCTAGGTACTCAATGTGCTTGCTGCACATTGGGTAGTTGGAAGTGTGTGCCTCCTGGCAGTTACAGCACTTCACTTTGTTTACCTGACCTTTTGGGAGAGGGCAGTGTCTCGTCTGATGTCCGCTAGCGCATTTCATGCACCTAGGTTGCTTGAAACAGTTTCTGGCAGAGTGTCCAAACTCCTGGCAGTTGAAACACTGCGTTGCCCTGGATGGTTTAGAGTAAGCGTCCAATCTTACTCTTATGTTTTGCACTCCGTTGATCCTTTTTATCTCCTTCAGATCCTGTTGTTTGTCCACTTGGAGCAGATAGGAGCTGCTTTGTGCTCCTGGCTTCCTGGTTTTCAATTCGGTGACTTTTCCAATGATTCCTTGTTCACGGAGGTCAGCTTCGACTTCGTCGAGGTCCAATCCTGGGGCCGCTTTCATGACGCACGCTTAATCAAGCCATTAAGAGCGATGCTGGGAATATTTATATTCCACTATGCATCAACAATTTACCCATATAAATTACCATCTTTCTTGTACTCATTACGTCGAGTAAGAACGATAAATATACGAAAATGGTTGCGTTTCGATTTAATTTGAGCTTCTTACCACTCCCTAACACATTTTCGTATATTTATCGTTCTTACTCGACGTAATGAGTACAATGAAGATGGTAATTTATATGGGTAAATTGTTGATGCATAGTGGAATATAAATATTCCCAGCATCGCTCTTAATGGCTTGATTAAGCGTGAGTATACAATTTACTTTAATTGCTATCGACACATTTAACTTCATTTATAAATTTATTTTTATACATTCTTCTGGCCCTATGTAAAATATAAATATTATATCCAAGTCAATTGTAGTTTGAATATTTTTTATTTAAAAACATTAACTATGCGTTGTTTTGAAGTGGACATGCAATATAGTATTGAAACGGACATCCGTTTCAATGCATCGATGTCTGTCCGTTTCAAAACACCATGTCAAAAATATACGTTTAGATTGCTTTTGATATGATTTTTATTTTGTTTTGGACAAAGAGCGTAGTAAAGAGGAAGAGGGTTCATACCACAAGTGAAACCAGTGATCTAGCGGTAAAACAGGACCTAGAAAGAAAGCAATCAATGGGGTGTTGCACCGTCCTGCTGGAACCAGACAGTGTCATGTGGTAGGTCGGATCTATTGGATTGGGATATAAGTAAGCCAACTGAGAAAGAACATCGTCTCTTAGCATGCTTAAATATTTTTCCGCTGTCAAATTACCATCTACAAATATAGGACCAATAATATGATCTCCTATAATACCTGACCAAACATTGAACTTTTGAGGATACTGAGTGTATGTCTCACGCATCCAATGATGATTCTCCGCTGAACAATATCTACAGTTTTGTCGATTTAATGTAACTGTTGATTCATCAGAAAAAAGAATTGTGTCAAGAGCTATTTCATTTGTGTTAGTTTTATCCATCATTCTTTCGCAGAAATCCATTCTACGATCTGGATCGTCTTATGTTGTCTCCTGCACAAAAGTAGATTTATCTGGATGAAGTTTTTCTTTATAAAGACAGTTGTGTGACTCACATTATTTTGACGTGCAATTTGACGTGAATTTGAAGTTGGTTTCTCTGCGACACTTAACAAAATATCCACTTTCACCTCATCTTCAATGAAGTTTGATTTTCTTTTTAATGGTTTGACATGTCCAAATTCTCTAAATTGTGCATAAATTTTAGACACAGTACCTTGTGCAATATTAGGCAACTAAGGATACCTCTAATTAAATAAGTTTGCTACTTCAACTTGACTTCTACAATTCTTCCTGGAGCCGATCATCATTAAAATCTCAATTCGATGGGTCTCAGTTAAATATTTCATTTTTATTTCTGCAAGAAATTAGCTTTTAATTAGGAATTTATCGTTTTAATGTAAAATGTCAACACACCAAAAACTGATTGATAACAATCCGCATTATTTACCGATTTAGTTTAATTAGCAGACTATCTAGACAGTTACTAAACAGAAATTTTCCCCAATATACTGAAACTTAGAGTAGAAGTCTGTATTTAGCTAATTTAAAATAATCACATAACACGTGATAAATTATTAATTTTAAAATTTCACCTTGTATTATTCATTATAGACGCTACATGATATCTTCTTCTTAAGGTGCCTTCTCCATTACTGAAGGTTGGCTATAACTACAGCAAATTGCTCTCTATCTTGAGCTGTGCTTAGTATCGAATGTGTGTCCATGCCTGTCCAGTCTCTTACATTCTTCAACCAGGAGGATTTTCTTCTTCCTAGACCTCTTCTTTCTTCCACTTTCCCTCACATTATAAGTCGTAGGAAGTTGTATTTTTCTCCTCTGTAAATATGTCCTAGATAACTCGTTATTCTGTTTTTTTACAATAGTTATTAGTTCTCTCTCAGTACCCATTCTTCTTAGCACCTCGTTGTTGGTCACGTGCTCTGTCCAAGAGATCTTTAGCATTCTTCGAAAAACCCACATCTCAAAGGCTTCTATACGCCTTATACTTGTAATTCCGAGAGTCCATGTTTCCACTCCGTATAGCAATATGGAGTAAATAAACATTTTTACAAATTGGTATTGGATATCCAACGATAACGATAACTACATGATATAGTTCGTTTAAATCAGGTTGTTAACAATCTTTTAAAATCATAAAAATATACAGTTTTTCATTAAAAATAAGAATTATGGACCATGCCAGACTTGCGTGGATTACCCTGTACATTTAAATTTATGTTTAAAAAGCGCACACTTAAATTTAAAAGTTAACGTGTCCCGGAGTTTTTTTATTATTTTCTATAATAAGGACTCAAACAATTTTTATTCCATAAGTGGTTTCCACACTGTATATATTGTTGTACTTTTGAATGTCCATAAGCAATAAAAAACCGATATACAAATTTTATTACTTAAATAAAAATTAAAATTATTGTTATTTCATAAAGACACGGGCATATAAATTTTCAAACATCCTGTATAAGACAAAATATGTATTTTAAGTTGTTCGAAGAATTGTTCATTAGGCCTCAGAGACAAGACTTTCAAATATTATCGATAAGAAATTTAAATAAGTCGGTTATTGTGGAATGGATTTACCCGGAATAAAAGTGTATATAGAAAGTTTGAAACAATAGACCGGGATTTGCCGTGGTTTTTCTATCCGAAAGATTATATCGGTAAAAGTTTATTAACAAAAGACATTGAATTGAGAAACAGGTATCGTTTGTAGCTATTAGTAAGAAATATTTGTAAAGCAGATAGATTTAGTTAGAATAATTAAAGAAGGTTGTTTTCTGGAATTACCCGAATGACGTTTTATAGAGAGAGTTGGTTGGTAACGATATACGTCACGGAGATGTATGATTTTTATTGGTCAATTTTTGAATGCAAGGAGGTTGGTTTTGGCTATGAGATAGGAGAAAGAAAAAAAGGTTAGTTAGTCAGTTTTAGTCGTCCAAGAAGGAAGGAGCTTTGTGATTTGTGTTTGTTTAAAGTTCCGAAGACGTAATTTACCGGGTGTGTTTATTTGCTGTGTAAAAGCTGACCAGTGTGAGGAACGGGGTACAGAGAGATAGAAAACCAAAGGGTAAAAGAATATTAATAGCAGACGAAGCCGGAAACATTTGGAGTTGTAAACAGGCGCGGAGATTGGCTCAAAAGGAGGCTGCATAGACTAACACGAGTTGTTGGGTTGCAGATACAGTGACAGATAGGAGAAAGGTGTACGGTCATCTGGACCACAATAGGAGCAGAAGCAGAGAAAGGATTTTTTTGTTGTGGCGTGGCCATAGAATTGCAACGGCAGAGAAGGAAAGGTCAGTCAATTTTCATTAGAGCCGGAGTGTGATTTTCATTTATTAATTAAATAAATTGAATAAATAATAGAGACAGTTAATTTTGCGATCACTTAAAAAAAAAGAATTATAAAAAGAGCTTAGTTATAACACATATTAAAAATCAATGTAAAATAACATTTGGGTCCATGATAGAAAACAACTTCTCATATATTTAAAGTTAGTATATTGCAAATATTACAGGATTGATTGTTATATAAAATTTCATTAAAATAAAGGACATCTCACATATAGTTCAGTTGAAATTCTATGTATTTTATTCAGGTCATATTACCTATCCCGATTAGGAAGCCAATTGGAAAATATTTTGAATCCACGATCAAAGGTAAATAGTACAATTTAAATAGCCTGAGATTGTAATTAATTAATGCTGATTTATTGTGATTAATTGGAGATTAGATCATTTAATAAATATAGACAGGATTTTTCCTAAGTAAGCAATATAATACAATTTAAATAGCATAACAAAATGGCCCCCAACGTGTAAAGCTTTGAAAAATATTTCTAGTTGGCAAATTTGAAAGGATAGGAGTAGACGAGCAGATATTTGAAAGTTTATATGCCGGGGATAAAGTGAAATATTAGGTAAAAATTGAGGACATAAAGATTTATATATTTTTTTTAAGATACAATTTATCATAATTGATTTATTCGTGATATTGACAATTTATAGGTTACCATAATTGATTTATTTGTGTGATATTTACATTTGATAATTTTACCATACTTGAATTATTTGATTGATTTTGACATTTGATATTTTACCATTTGATTTATTTGTGGGATATTGAAATTTGATACTCGTACTCAAGAGTTATTACATTTGAACAGGAAAAGTCCCGTTTGTTGCAACAGACCAGTAGAATTTTATATTTGGCGGGGATATTATTGCACAAATTTCAAAGTTTCATATTTGGCGGGGATAAATAATTTAACGAACATGTCGACCACAAGGAGTCAAAGCAAAACGCAAGAAAGGAAAGAGGATAAGATAGAAGAGGAAACAATTATTGATGAAGGATCGGATAATGAAGGAAATGCTACAATAATGGAGGAAAGAAAAGAAACAGGGATGTTAGAAAAATTATTAGCTATGATGCAAATACAGACACAACAAATACAAGAATCGTCACAAAAAATGGATAAAAATCAACTGGAAACAAAACACATAATGGATGAAACAAAACAAACAATGGAAGAAAACCAACGGGAAACAAAACAAACAATGAGCAATATAGAGCAGCGTCTGGAAAACTATGAACAGGAAATTAAAGGATGTGTTAGGGGATAAAGAAAGAACTGATACAACAAATAGAAGAGATTAATGAAATTAAAAATAATATGAAAGAACAAGAAATGAGAATTAAAGATAATTTGGAGGAATTAGAAATAAAATTTGAAAATGCGCTACAAGAAGACCGGAAAGAAACGGAAAGGAGATTTAAAAAAATTGCAGAGATGGAGATAAGAGGAGTAGAAAGAAAGGAAGTCATCGTACATAGCACAGAAGACGTAAAAGTACGATTTGGCGGGGATATAAGGAAAATACACCCAGTGCCTTTTATAAATAACCTAAAGGAAAAAGTCAAATACATAGGACCGTTTGCAACAGCAAAGGAAACCATCAGAAACCATCTCAAAGAAGAGGCAAATCTTTGGTTTGTCAGCAAGGAAGAAGAATTGGACAATTGGCAAGATTTTAAGAGAAGATTCTTAAATTATTTCTGTGGACAAATCCAGCAACTAAAAGTAAATAAAGAGTTACAAAATGGAAAATACCATGAGAGGATGGGCGTATCAGAAAAGATGTACGCATTACAACTCTATAATAATGCAAAACATTTGCAATATAATTATTCATCAGAACAATTGGTAGAGTTGATATCGCGACATTTTGAAGAAACCTTGGAAGACCACATAAATCTCCAAAATTACAAGGACATTGACAGCTTATGTCAATTTTTGCAAATGAGAGAATCACGTAGGCATGAAAGAAGAGAAAGAAGACCGCAAGAAAATTATAGACAAAGAGAAAACCAAGAATATAGAGATAGAGGTCAAAATTTTAGAAGAGATTATACAAGACGAGAATTCATACCTAGACGGGGATATGAAAATAGACCGAACGGAAGAGAGAATTATGAACCCAGAACCCAGAGATGGAATGAAAACAGGGATCGGGAAAATCAGAGTAGAAATAACCGCCCATACCAAGGAAACAGATACAATAACCCACGGAATGAACAGGAATCTCGCGGTAACCGATACGGGAATGATAGACCAAAAGAGAACAGAAGAGAAATAAATAATATGCAAAGAGAAGAAAATGAATATGAGAGAGAAGATGACGGGAGAGAAAACACAGAAGAACAACAGGCGTGTTTTCAAGAAGGCGCTCACTAAAAACGAAGAAACAAACAGGAATTTTTTGTCACCCCAAGGAATTTATTAAACTGGCAGGAAACAATGAAAAGAGAAATGGAGTTAATTTAAAATTTGTGGATGGATTTATAAATGAGAAACCAATTAAAATTATGATAGACACAGGCTCTGAAATAACACTGGTCAACAGAAAATTAATCGAAGAAGTAAATTTAACAAGTCTAATTTATAAAATACCTAGGGTGAATTTAGGGGGCGCAAATAAACGGACATTGGCAACAATAAATGAAGGTATACGAGTAATGGTACGATTGAAAAAAAATATGTATGCACTTCAATGTGTAATAATGCCGAATATGTCACATGACATGATTGTAGGCGTTGACGAATTAACGGAAAAACATGTAGTGATCGACTTCAAAACCAATACGATGAAAATAACAAAGGAAAAAGAAGAAGAACAGGATAAGGAACAAGAGAAACAAATTACGGACGAATCAGAGAAAGAACAAACGGTGGAAATGAACCTGGCGACGAAGAAAGGAAAAGGAAGAAAGAGGGGAAAAGGTCTGAAAAAGATCAAAGAAAAAAAAACCTGGGATTCCTCAAAAGATGAGACGAGCTCAGGAGAAGAAGATGGAAAAATTTTGACAAGAAATGAAAGCAAAACTTGGGATTCCTCAAAAGAAGAGACGAGCCCAACAAAAAAAAAACAAAGGAAAATGAAGAGGACACAATGGAGACAGTGGTGTTTGAAGAAGACACGGAGTACACGGTGAATATGTGCGAAAAATTTGATGGGAGAGACAAAAAATTGATATGTGGAGAAGGCAAAGAAGATGATTTGCGTATAATTTTAAGAGACTATGAAACGCTGATAAATGAGGAAAACCGAGTGGCCACAAAATACGAGCACTCATTTGAGGTGAAAAACTTGGGAAATTTTCGATCGAAGACTTATCCAATTCCTTATAAGTATCGGCAAGAAGTAAAGCAAGAAATCAAAAAAATGTTGGAAGATCAAATCATTGAGAGATGTGACTCACCCTATATTAACCCAATTGTGATAGTGAAGAAGAGCAGTGGAGAGTTAAGACTCTGTTTAGATGCCCGAAATATCAACCAACACACAGTATCACAATTTGAATCACCGTTAAATATCGAGGCCATTTTTGGAAGAATCACGGGATCACATATTTTCTCAAAAATTGATCTAAAGCATAGTTTTTGGTTAATACCTTTGGCTGAAAAGTGTAGAAACTACACTGCCTTTTCAATTGATGGTATAGTATACCGATTTAAGGTAGTTCCGTTTGGATTACAAAGCGCCTGTGCAGCACTTGTACGAGCTTTGCATACCATTTTGAATCACCATGAAGAGTTCATCGTCCATTACATCGACGATTTATTAATTTTTTCACAAGATATGCAGAGTCATGTGGAACATATCAAAATAATTTTGAAAGAATTGGACACAGCGGGATTAAAACTAAACATTGAAAAATGTCAATTTTTTCAAAAGGAAGTGATTTATTTGGGTTTCAAACTTGACACCGAAACTGTAAGTCTAGCCGAGGACAGAGTAAAGCTCATCGACGAATACCCAAGACCAACAAATCTAAAAACATTGCGAGGGTTTCTCGGTACGATAAATTATTTCAAGAAATTAATTCCCGATTTAAGCCAAAAAGAAATTCCTTTAATAAAATTGTTAAAGAAAGGGACAAAATGGAATTGGAAAGAAGAACAGGAGGAAGCTTTCAAAATATTGAAACAAGAATTTGCTAAAGGAACAAAAATATATCACCCTATTTACAATTTGCCGTTTATACTCCGTACGGATGCGTCGATACAGAAATTTGCAGGAGTGTTGTCGCAAATACAAAACGGCCAAGAGGTTCCGATATGTTTTATATCTCGAGTGACTAAAACACATGAGAGAAAATACAGTGTCACCGAGTTGGAATTCGCCAGTGTACTATTTTGCGTAAACAAATTAAGGTTTTACTTATTGGGAGCTAAATTTACCATCGAAACGGATCATGCAGCATTGATACACATCATGAAGAATCGATTGGTAAATAACAGAATACACAGAGGCATTCTGCTCTTACAAGAGTATGATTTCCAATTTCGATACATCAAAGGGAAAGACAACATAATAGCTGACGCGTTAACACGGGACGAAGATACAGGAAAAAAGGAGACAATTACATTACATGTGGGATTGAATATATTGACACAAGACGAAGGGATATTTTCGTTAAATGAGATAAGGACCGACCAGGAAGGCCTAGAAGAAAGAGAAAAGAGAAGAGCAGAGCTAGAAAACGAGATATTTTTTAAGAGAATAGACGGAAAGGAATTATATTTAGTGACACCGACATTGGCAGAAAGAATCATCAAGAAACTACACGAGGAAAATGGACATATTGGCAGTAGAAAGGTATGGCTTGTATTTAGGGAAAACTACATCAGTCGACAAGATTACCGCATTGCAAAAGAGATCACACAGAAATGCGAAGTATGCCAGAAATACAAGAGCAGGAATTTTAAAAACGAAAATATTGCAAAGAGCATTGTATCCCGCAACAACCTGGACATTATAGCCATCGACATGTTAAGCGATCTAATTGTGACCACGCAAAGGAACAAGCATATTCTGGTGATGGTGGATGTGTTCTCAAAATACGTAAAATTATATAGTTGCCGCACCACAAAAGGGGAAGAAATATTGAGAAAAATAGACAATTTCATCGCTACGGTAGGAACCCCAAGAAAAATTTTACTAGACAATGCAACGTACTTCCGAAATGATCGTTTCAAATGACAGCTTAGAGAACGGGGAATCGAGACGAACTTTGTAAGCATCAGGCATCCCCAAAGTAATCCTTCTGAGCGATTTATACAAGAGGTAACGAAATTTCTTCGCATTGCAACGGATGGTCAACATCGGCGATGGGACAGAAAATTGGGAGAAATAGAGATGTACCTAAATTCCATGCCAAGTACAGTAACGAAAGAAACACCAGAATACATCATGAAAGGCGTCATGCCGATAAGACCGTGGGAAGATCCAGAACAAAGAGAGTATCGACAGGTTATAGAAACCGTTCAGAGGAGATTAAGAAGAAGCAATGAGAAATACATCCAGAGACAGGGTCATAATAGGAAACGAAGACCAGTAACTTTCCAAAAGGGTGACAAAGTAATGGTAAGAGCATTAAGAGTGTCAAATCTTCAGACCGGTATTTGCGCAAAATTGATGCCTGTTTTCGAAGGGCCATACATAGTAAACAACGAAGATGGAGTAAACAGCTATGAGTTGAAACATATGGATTCTGAAAAGATCAGAGGTATTTATAATATCCATGATGTATATAAATATCACGAATGAAGATTTAAATTTGTATAAAGTAGATAGTAGGACAGGATAATACGTAGCATAAGTACAGCTAGCATACAGGAAGTGTGTTTAGTTTGCCTCGAGAAAATTTAGTTGCATAAATTGATAAATTTTATCGATTACAAAGGCGGGGATTTGTTGTACTTTTGAATGTCCATAAGCAATAAAAAACCGATATACAAATTTTATTACTTAAATAAAAATTAAAATTATTGATATTTCATAAAGACACGGGCATATAAATTTTCAAACATCCTGTATAAGACAAAATATGTATTTTAAGTTGTTCGAAGAATTGTTCATTAGGCCTCAGAGACAAGACTTTCAAATATTATCGATAAGAAATTTAAATAAGTCGGTTATTGTGGAATGGATTTACCCGGAATAAAAGTGTATATAGAAAGTTTGAAACAATAGACCGGGATTTGCGGTGGTTTTTCTATCCGAAAGATTATATCGGTAAAAGTTTATTAACAAAAGACATTGAATTGAGAAACAGGTATCGTTTGTAGCTATTAGTAAGAAATATTTGTAAAGCAGATAGATTTAGTTAGAATAATTAAAGAAGGTTGTTTTCTGGAATTACCCGAATGACGTTTTATAGAGAGAGTTGGTTGGTAACGATATACGTCACAGAGATGTATGATTTTTATTGGTCAATTTTTGAATGCAAGGAGGTTGGTTTTGGCTATGAGATAGGAGAGAGAAAAAAAGGTTAGTTAGTCAGTTTTAGTCGTCCAAGAAGGAAGGAGCTTTGTGATTTGTGTTTGTTTGAAGTTCCGAAGACGTAATTTACCGGGTGTGTTTATTTGCTGTGTAAAAGCTGACCAGTGTGAGGAACGGGGTACAGAGAGATAGAAAACCAAAGGGTAAAAGAATATTAATAGCAGACGAAGCCGGAAACATTTGGAGTTGTAAACAGGCGCGGAGATTGGCTCAAAAGGAGGCTGCATAGACTAACACGAGTTGTTGGGTTGCAGATACAGTGACAGATAGGAGAAAGGTGTACGGTCATCTGGACCACCATAGGAGCAGAAGCAGAGAAAGGATTTTTTTGTTGTGGCGTGGCCATAGAATTGCAACGGCAGAGAAGGAAAGGTCAGTCAATTTTCATTAGAGCCGGAGTGTGATTTTCATTTATTAATTAAATAAATTGAATAAATAATAGAGACAGTTCATTTTGCGATCACTTAAAAAAAAAGAATTATAAAAAGAGCTTAGTTATAACACATATTAAAAATCAATGTAAAATAACATTTGGGTCCATGATAGAAAACAACTTCTCATATATTTAAAGTTAGTATATTGCAAATATTACAGGATTGATTGTTATATAAAATTTCATTAAAATAAAGGACATCTCACATATAGTTCAGTTGAAATTCTATGTATTTTATTCAGGTCATATTACCTATCCCGATTAGGAAGCCAATTGGAAAATATTTTGAATCCACGATCAAAGGTAAATAGTACAATTTAAATAGCCTGAGATTGTAATTAATTAATGCTGATTTATTGTGATTAATTGGAGATTAGATCATTTAATAAATATAGACAGGATTTTTCCTAAGTAAGCAATATAATACAATTTAAATAGCATAACAAAATGGCCCCCAACGTGTAAAGCTTTGAAAAATATTTCTAGTTGGCAAATTTGAAAGGATAGGAGTAGACGAGCAGATATTTGAAAGTTTATATGCCGGGGATAAAGTGAAATATTAGGTAAAAATTGAGGACATAAAGATTTATATATTTTTTTTAAGATACAATTTATCATAATTGATTTATTCGTGATATTGATAATTTATAGGTTACCATAATTGATTTATTTGTGTGATATTTACATTTGATAATTTTACCATACTTGAATTATTTGATTGATTTTGACATTTGATATTTTACCATTTGATTTATTTGTGGGATATTGAAATTTGATACTCGTACTCAAGAGTTATTACATTTGAATAGGAAAAGTCCCGTTTGTTGCAACAGACCAGTAGAATTTTATATTTGGCGGGGATATTATTGCACAAATTTCAAAGTTTTATATTTGGCGGGGATAAATAATCTAACGAACATGTCGACCACAAGGAGTCAAAGCAAAACGCAAGAAAGGAAAGAGGATAAGATAGAAGAGGAAACAATTATTGATGAAGGATCGGATAATGAAGGAAATGCTACAATAATGGAGGAAAGAAAAGAAACAGGGATGTTAGAAAAATTATTAGCTATGATGCAAATACAGACACAACAAATACAAGAATCGTCACAAAAAATGGATAAAAATCAACTGGAAACAAAACACATAATGGATGAAACAAAACAAACAATGGAAGAAAACCAACGGGAAACAAAACAAACAATGAGCAATATAGAGCAGCGTCTGGAAAACTATGAACAGGAAATTAAAGGATGTGTTGAGGGGATAAAGAAAGAACTGATACAACAAATAGAAGAGATTAATGAAATTAAAAATAATATGAAAGAACAAGAAATGAGAATTAAAGATAATTTGGAGGAATTAGAAATAAAATTTGAAAATGCGCTACAAGAAGACCGGAAAGAAACGGAAAGGAGATTTAAAAAAATTGCAGAGATGGAGATAAGAGGAGTAGAAAGAAAGGAAGTCATCGTACATAGCACAGAAGACGTAAAAGTACGATTTGGCGGGGATATAAGGAAAATACACCCAGTGCCTTTTATAAATAACCTAAAGGAAAAAGTCAAATACATAGGACCGTTTGCAACAGCAAAGGAAACCATCAGAAACCATCTCAAAGAAGAGGCAAATCTTTGGTTTGTCAGCAAGGAAGAAGAATTGGACAATTGGCAAGATTTTAAGAGAAGATTCTTAAATTATTTCTGTGGACAAATCCAGCAACTAAAAGTAAATAAAGAGTTACAAAATGGAAAATACCATGAGAGGATGGGCGTATCAGAAAAGATGTACGCATTACAACTCTATAATAATGCAAAACATTTGCAATATAATTATTCATCAGAATAATTGGTAGAGTTGATATCGCGACATTTTGAAGAAACCTTGGAAGACCACATAAATCTCCAAAATTACAAGGACATTGACAGCTTATGTCAATTTTTGCAAATGAGAGAATCACGTAGGCATGAAAGAAGAGAAAGAAGACCGCAAGAAAAAAGAAATATTTGTAAAGCAGATAGATTTAGTTAGAATAATTAAAGAAGGTTGTTTTCTGGAATTACCCGAATGACGTTTTATAGAGAGAGTTGGTTGGTAACGATATACGTCACAGAGATGTATGATTTTTATTGGTCAATTTTTGAATGCAAGGAGGTTGGTTTTGGCTATGAGATAGGAGAGAGAAAAAAAGGTTAGTTAGTCAGTTTTAGTCGTCCAAGAAGGAAGGAGCTTTGTGATTTGTGTTTGTTTGAAGTTCCGAAGACGTAATTTACCGGGTGTGTTTATTTGCTGTGTAAAAGCTGACCAGTGTGAGGAACGGGGTACAGAGAGATAGAAAACCAAAGGGTAAAAGAATATTAATAGCAGACGAAGCCGGAAACATTTGGAGTTGTAAACAGGCGCGGAGATTGGCTCAAAAGGAGGCTGCATAGACTAACACGAGTTGTTTGGTTGCAGATACAGTGACAGATAGGAGAAAGGTGTACGGTCATCTGGACCACAATAGGAGCAGAAGCAGAGAAAGGATTTTTTTGTTGTGGCGTGGCCATAGAATTGCAACGGCAGAGAAGGAAAGGTCAGTCAATTTTCATTAGAGCCAGAGTGTGATTTTCATTTATTAATTAAATAAATTGAATAAATAATAGAGACAGTTAATTTTGCGATCACTTAAAAAAAAAGAATTATAAAAAGAGCTTAGTTATAACACATATTAAAAATCAATGTAAAATAACATTTGGGTCTATGATTTATGATTTATGATTTATTCAGGTCATATTACCTATCCCGATTAGGAAGCCAATTGGAAAATATTTTGAATTCACGATCAAAGGTAAATAGTACAATTTAAATAGCCTGAGATTGTAATTAATTAATGCTGATTTATTGTGATTAATTGGAGATTAGATCATTTAATAAATATAGACAGGATTTTTCCTAAGTAAGCAATATAATACAATTTAAATAGCATAACAATATATATCCTTTTGTAGCAAACTAAATAGAAATACTCTCCTTAAAGATATTTGGAATAAAATTAACAAGGTTTCTGGTAGTAAATTGTCTCTTTTATCTCAATTGCCACCTGAGGAGGTAGCCCAGAAAATTTTAACATTTCTCTCACCTATTTCTGGAGACTTTGAATTACTTTTCAGTCCTCTGCAGTATTCTGAGAATTCCATATCATTTGATGAATATCACAATACTCTTCTATCTAAAACTGATTCTGCTATGGGTCCTGATCAGGTTTCATACTCTATGTTAAAAAATTTACCGCACTCTGGATCATTACGCTTAATTCAATTCTTTAATGAATGTATCCGGAAGGGACAGGTTCCTCTCTCGTGGAAACAAACTGTCATATTACCCATTGTTACGCATGGAAAGAATAAAACTGACCCACTTAATTATAGGCCAATAACTCTATCATCGTGTGTTGGTAAAATGCTGGAAACATTAATTAAAAACAGAATTAAGTGGTTATTAGAACACAATCATATTTTAAATCCATTGCAACTTGGTTTTAGAAGGGGTAGAGGTTGCATGGAATGCATTTCATTACTAAATTCCAAAATACCACAAGAATTTTCATTGAATCAATTTACCGTAGGACTTTTCCTAGATATTTCAGCAGCTTATGATAGTGTCAACATCTCCCTTTTATACTCTAAACTAATTAAATATAACATTCCTATTCAACTAGCAAATGTCATTTATTCTATATTAAATGATCGTAGTATTTATGTAAAGGACAAAACTGGTCAAATTTGTGGTCCAAGAAATACTAATCAGGGCTTACCTCAGGGCTCCCCTCTAAGTCCAATGTTATTTAATCTGTATTCCCTATCTTTATACGAGATTATTCCCAGCGGTTGTAATCTCATACAGTATGCAGATGATTTGGTTATTTTGGTTAGTGGGGCTGATCTACTTAAATTAATTAATTCTTTGAACTTGTTAATGGATAAGATGGATCTCTGGTTATTAGAACAAAACTTTAATCTATCTTACAATAAGTCCTCAGCAATTATATTTCAAATAGGGAATCGTAAAATTAATCCTCCAAACGTAAGAATTAGAGGTCATGCAATTAAATGGGTTTATACAGTGAAATATTTAGGGGTAGTTATTCAAAAAAACCTAAAGTGGAAATCATATATGGATTTAATAGAATTAAAACTAAGTCGTAGCTTGAATGTAATGAGAGCTCTATGAGGAACATATTGGTGTAGTGATCCTAAAACTCTCCAGAGAGTTCATAATGGTTTGATACAAAGTCATTTAGATTATGGATGTCAAATATTATCAGATTGTCCTAAGGCGCTAATCAACAGGTTAGATAAATTACAATATAAGAGTAATCGTATCATAACAGGATGTATGAGATCCACTCCTATTCATGCATTGTTAGGTGAAAGTGGTCAAATTCCTCTTAAGTACAGATGGGAATGGCTTAATTCTAAATTCCTCCTAAAAAATCTTATGCTAATTAATAATCCAATAATTTCTGCCTTGAATCAATTACATATATCAATGCAATCAAATCATAATTACTGGAATAAAAAAAGTATTCCCCTCTTAGTTTTCATCATGAATAAACTCCAGCATACCCCAAATTTATTTTCTAGTGACTTATTTCCGGTTCCACAATTTTAAATTAGAATATCAATTAACTTCTATCCCTATTAGGAATGTGCAATCTAATAAAGGTGATGAGCATGCAATAATTAAATTTCAAAGAATCTCACTTGACAATCCACTTCACACTATAATTTTTACAAATGGGTCAGTTGATAATAAGGGCTCAGCAGGATTTGGTGTTTTTTGTCCTGACTTTGAATACTCATACTCTAGTAAACTCCCTACGCAGACTCAAGTTTACAATGCAGAGATTATTGCAATTATTCATGCCATTCAATTTGTCTTGGAGAAGGATATCAAGAGGGCCTTAATCTTGTCTGGTTCTAAGAGTGCTATCCAAAAGATAGGGAAAACATCTTACTCAATGGAAACTGAACATACCTCTATTATGACCAAAAGGGGCATTATAGAAGCCAATCAACAGAACATCAGTATTATTCTCGCTTGGATTCCAGGGCATTCGGATATTAAGGGCAATTGTGTTGCAGACAAAGTGGCAAGCATAAAGTCGTTTTATAGTAAAATAGTCAATAAATGAAACAAATCACCATGGTTCAATCAATTTCCTTATAAAGACAGAAGGTATATCACCACAGTAATTAGAATGAGAACAGGACATTGTTCCACTCCCGTTCATGTATTCAGCATAGGTATTCAGGACAACCCATACTATGAATGTGGTCAAATTGGATCTTTAAATTATGTTATCCTAGAGTGTCCTATAAACGTTTCTCCAAACTTTGACCTCTACAAAGAATTGGTTAAAACAAAACTACAAATACCTATAGAGATTTGCTCTCTCCTATCCAACCTTAATCCTCAAAAACTAAATTTGTTGATTACTATTCTTAATCTAGCTAAAATCAATCTACAATATATTCCTATCTTATCTACTATAACATAACCTTACAAATTCCTCTCTTTTTTACACCTGGGTTCTCTATCTTCCATTGGTAGAAAAAAAAATGAAGAACTTGGACAGTTCACAGTAAAGTAGCTATTGAATTAAGTAGATAGCTGCAGAAGAGTTTGCTGTGCAACTCTAAGGACCTCATCACTTATTTTATATATAAATAACTAAAAAGCACCCAATAGAAAAGAAAATACTATGTAGAAAAAGACTAGTTGCTACCCCCAAGCGAGAAAATTTTTATCCTGTGTTGAATTGTCTTTCCTATACTAACTGTTTGGCCCAAGAAGAAGAAGTTTCAACATAGTGTTCATTCAATATAAAATAATTTCAATTTAGTTTTATATGGGGGTATTCGATTGTCTAGAGCAAGTTGAGAATATTACCCCCGGAATTAGCTGGGAAAATTATCTCCTGGGGTATTTTACCCAATAATGGAAGAAAGTTTGATAAAAAAACAAAGAGTTTTACTTATCCTGCCCTAATAATGACTGCAACCTCAAAATAAAACTTTAGTTTACATAACGTGTCAGTCAACGTGTCAGTCAGTCATACCTAACTACTTTATATATATATATATATATATATATATATATATATATATATATATATATATATATATATATATATATATATATAAAGTGAATTTCTCAGGCATTAGGCTCTACTTGTTGTAATATTACTACATATCACAAAATATAGAAATTGTATTTAATTGTAACCATTATTGTATCGCTAATGACCTTTCGGTCAATGCTAAAAAATAAAGAATTTATGAAATATGTGTTAAAATTAAATATGTATTTTTAAATATTATAACTGTAATGAATTAAAATTAAATAGCCCAAAAACTGAAAGGTGTTGAAAAGACTTTGTCGTGTCAGCTTAATATGAAAAACTTAAATTTTGGATAGGCTTTTTAGGACAAACTGTATAACAATTACTTTGAATTAAATCTTTTCCAATAACTTTTTGTGTATACAATAGATACATTACGATAAAAAAACATAATGAAAGTCAGATCAACTTACACCCTTACACAAGTCCTTTCAAATTAAGGAAAATGTTCAATCAATCAAATTACTTCAGGGAAAACAGTTAATTAATCTTTGTTTTGTGCGGTAAACAAGTTTATTTAATTCAAATAAGATAAACAAAACAAATCGATATTGCACAAGTGTAATATTTCTCAAGAAGATTACGTTTGGTCGTTTTGATATGAAAAAACGACCTACTTTGAATCCCTGGATTTTTATAATCATGGTTGTATAATTAACATTATTTCTATATATATATATATTTATATATATATATATATATATATATTAATATATATACATATATATATATATATATATATATATATATATATATATATATATATATATGTATATATATATGTATATATACATTATATATATATATATATATATATATATATATATATATATATATATATATATATATATATATACTTAGATACTTCACCTTCCTTCGCGACTAACAATGCTGATCCTGATGTCTTAAGTGGGAACCCAGTCTCGGATACTCCTATCGACAATATTTTTTATTACCATATTTCAGAGATATCACTCCGGGGTTAATAAGGATTCTGAAAAGTGTTAAAAATAGCTTTGGTAGTAATAATAACAACATTAAACTTAATGTGGCTTGTAGATCAGCCCTAACAATTAATAATCTTTATTCTAAGATAAAAGATAAGACTCCCATAGATAGGCTTAGTAACATTGTCTACAACATTCCATGCCTCTCTTGCAGCAATTCCTACATCGGCCAAACATCTCAATTATTGAAATCACGTATTACACTACACAAAAGTGATTCTCGACTTCACCCTGAGCGCTGTGCATTAGCCAAACATGTCCATTCCACTGGTCATCTCATGGACTATACTAACACTACAATTCTCCACCGTGAGAACAATAAATCTAAAAGAAAGTTAATTGAAATGTCTTATATTTTCCTTAACGATTTCTCCATCAATGTTAAGAGTGACATTAAGTATCTAAGCGATATATACCACTTCTTACTTAAATCAGATACCAAGAACAATACAACATCACAGATAACTAACTTGACTGATATATTCATTAACAACTAACCTACTTTAATAATTAATTTTCATTAACTAAAAAAGATAACATTCCCTTGCTTTTCTTAGATACATCTCAATAAGATATTATTATATTAATACGTGAACAATATAATATAATTAAAAAAGAAAATCTAAAATAATATTTCCCTATACTGGGATTTAACTTCATTCGGTTTTACCAATGAACCTTTACGACATAAAGATTCAAAAGAACTACTTGACTTGTTAGCACATGCGTTCTGGTAAAGCAGAACCTCAAATTTAAACTTTCTAACAATCAAAAATTTAGTTAATGCCTACAATTCAAAGACTTACCTCCTTTTAAATGTAGTTACATTGGGTTTTTCGATTAACCTTGGGTAAACCTTTGCGTTTTAAGTTCAAAGCTATTATACATTTCCAACGTTAAAAAAAAACTTTTTTTTGCACATAGTAACAAAAAAACACCACTATGTTGTTACATAGTGGTGTTTTTTAACATTCTTACTCTACAATTCTAAGTTACGGTCAGATCAATATTGTTTTTAATAGATAATATATGGTAGCTAATTATAATTTATTCTCTTTCAGCCCTGAAGAAGCCAAATTAATTCGCTTTGGCGAAAACGTTCGGCGAAACAATTGATACTTATTAGAGTCTTTCTTGCAGATTTCCCCACTATTTAAGAGTTTACTATATATATATATATATATATATATATATATATATATATATATATATATATATATATATATATGTATGTATATATATATATATATATATGTATATATATATATATATATATATATATATATATATATATATATATATAAACTCTAGTAGTTACCTCTGTTTTCACTTGCTAATCGTCGATCTTCCGCGCTTACTTTATTCCTAGGTATTTATACATATCATTTTCACCAATGGCTACCAATTTTACAGCTGGCTTCAAGTTTAAGCCAATAGTTTTAAATCATCCATATACAATAGATGATTAAGTTTTATTACAGCAGTAGTGTTATTTTGATGCTAAAACTCGTGTCAGTTGAGTTCAGTAGCTGGGATAGGAGGTTCGTCGCTAGACAAAATCACAGGGGACTCAACGAATTTTCTTGGAATAGGCCCCAGTTGATTGCAATATTTTCAGTTTCGATAGTGATTTCACCAGGTATATAGAGGTGAATTTTTGTCTTTTAATCTGACATTATATGTTTTAAAAGATCACTATGTTATCATCGACTTTATGTATTTTAATATATCTATAAGTCATTTATGTGACACTGAATTAAACGCTTTCTTGTAGTCGATGAAAGCAGTAAGAGATTCCTTTTTTTGCTATATGCTTGATTAGAAATGACAGAGTCGATGATAAGTTGTTCTTTGCAGCTCATAAAACCCTTAGCGTATCCTTTCTGTTGAGGCTATGTTACATTGTTTAGATACGCCGATCTGTATAGGATGCAACCAACTTATACAGAGTTGAAAGACAAGTAATTGTGCAATACTTGGTTGAGTCGGGTGTTATTTTATCCTTTGGTATTAAATAAGTATTAAACAATGGTATTTCCTGAGGATTAGCAATAGTGTAATTAATTAATGCTGATAAGCATTCATAAATACTCCAGAACTTCTTAAGCCAGAAGTTTTGAATGCCGTCTGGTCTACGAGATTTCTAGTTACAAAAATCTTTAATAATAAATATTAAATATGTTGCCCCTGTGAGTCCATTTCAAATAGGTAAAAGAAATTAGAATAAAACTTACCCACAATCAATTTATTCTACCACCAACGACCGGTTTCGCATACTATAATTTGTTATGCATCTTCAGATCAACGGTACATGGTAAACTAAATGCTGAAAATATAATAATCCATATTAGAGTGCTGCCTGGTACAAAATATATAGAAATCATGCCAATATTATATGTGTGTCATTTTTTAAATATGAATTTAAATTCAATAAATAAAAATTAAGAAAAAAAATAATGTAATGAAAAATGAAATTACTTAAATAATATTACTTACATGCCGATACAAGAATTATTGTGTAATATTTAAGAAAACCTAGTTTAAAAATCCGTTATGGTAAACTGGTGACAGGTGATCATCGGTTTTACTGCAGGTTTACATATTAAAGGTGATGTTTTATTATTATATAAGTATATTGTAAAAGTTATTTATATTTATTGAAGAGGTATATTTTAAAATGTGTCTTATTTATTGAAATTAGTTAACTACAACAGACAGCAGTGTAAAAAAGTAGACTAATATAGATGTTATATTTTTTATGTTAGTTTGGATGTGCAATTACTCCAAATTATATTTATCAAGTTAATAAAGATCCGATATTGGTTTATTTTTGGGCAGAAAGAAACTATTGTGATGTCAGAACATTGAATTAGAAATAAATTTCAAAAAATTACAAATAAAAACGATTATATTACAAATAGAACACATTAAAAAAAAACAGATATTTAATTTAAAAAGGGGGTAGTTTGTTGGTTGTGTACTACATTACTTGTATGAAGGAGGAACTGGCAAATAGGAATAGTTTTTTGTTGTCTTATAAGTTATAGGTTATAGTATGACTGTTCTTTTTCTCTTTTATTAGTATTGTAAAAATGGTCAACCAACTATATGATGTGAAGTAAGCATAAATGACTTTGATATAGTGACTAAATATTTAAATAGATATTGTAATCTAATTTATGAATATTATTGGCATACATTTTACGAAGACTAAATGAATTTAATGTAACAATTAAATAACTGTATCAGAAACTAAATAGATCAGGCTTACAATTTCAAAGTTATTAACCAACATTTGGTAACGAAATAATTAGCAAAATAAATATTAAATACAATGATGGAAAAACAATGGTTTTTAGCCTGTATGAACTATATGTAATGGTTTATGTAAAATTTAAAATTTAAATATTTTACTGCGAAAAGAGAGATAGTTTAAGCGTTGTTGATACCTACATTCTTTAAAAGGTTCCAAAAAATTACTAATCAAAGCCATAAGGTTGGTATTCTGAACTAGAATACAGTTAAGAACCGGATGTGGATTTCACATCACATAATAGTTGAACTATTTAAACTGATTAACAGTAAATTTTTTTTGTCTTATTTGAGCTTGTAAAAAACCTTGACAAGCTATACCATACCTACTGACAAGATCATTGGTAAGTCTTTTTACAATATTTCTTTAATACTTTAACATTTTTTTTAAATAGTAGTCATTATTAATTACCAATTTTAAATATCTATTCAACAAAATATGTTTTTTAAAATTTAACTTAAATAAATTTTAGGATACTCTAGTCTCAACGATGTTTTTATCTTATGTTGGTAAATTTCGGAACACCTGCAGTTATTGTAAAATCAAATTCTGTATTATAAGTACATGTTTTAAAACCAGGTGGACTATATTAGCAATATAGTTAGATAAATTAGGGTACCATACCAATCAAATACTGATAAAAAATTAAATTTTTAGAAAAGTGGCTAATAAGATATAATATGATGTTTGTCGAGAAACAATTTTTTATAAAGAAAAATAGGATGTTGTCGAACCTATAGTTGAAATGTAGTAGGAAGGAGATGACCATTTGAGTGTGTTCTTAGGTACAGTACTAATCCTTGAGGACACCGGTGTTATGAAAATACATCATTGTGGATTTTTTTATATAATTATCAAATGATTTTTACATCCCACATGGTAATATATATTGCTGAGTGTGTTCATCTAATAGGAAAACAAATAGGAAAACTTTTATATATATATATATATATATATATATATATATATATATATACAAGGATTTCCACAGTTTTCACTGTATTCCTTCACTCAACCGTTTTCTCCAATTTTTCCTGTTTAGCCAGTCCCCTTCCTGTAGGTTTCTTCTACTCATTGCTTCGTCAACCTCATCTCTGAAAGATTTTCGGGGTCTGCCTCTCTTTCTTTTTCCTATCGGGCTCCACTCTGTTATTCTATTTATCCACCGATTTTGGTCTGCTCTTCTGACATGTCCGTACCAGGTTACCTCTTCTGTTCGATGTAGTCTATTATGTCGGAGTTCATTCCCATTCTCCAAACTTTTTTATATATAAATTGAAAAAAAAATTAAGAAAAAAAATTGGTTTTTTGTTTTTCTGTTAGATGGACACACCAACAATATATATTAACATGTGGAATTTTGAACTTGCTGCTCTAAATAAATCAATTGATCTGCATTAATACCAATTACGTAGATTATTCAATCATGAGTTCTGCCTTCGGCCAACAGATCTTCCTTGAATCTTTCCCTGTATTATGAGTCTTAAAATTTCGTATTTTAGTCCCCTCATCACGTGGCCTAGGTATTCCAGTTTTCTGGTTTGTATAGTGGTGATTAGTACTGTTTCTTTACCAACCCTCTCCAGTACTTCTTTATTTGTAATTCTATCGGTCCATGCTGCGGTATAACCAGAGTTCGAAAGCCTCGATTATTTTTAAATTGCATTTTTTTAATGTCCCAGTCTCAGCCCCATATAATATTATTAAAAATATATAACAGCGAATGGTACTTAGTCTGATCTCCAAATTTAGCTTTTTGCACGTTGGAAGTGACTTCATTCGTATAAATGCTGATCTGGCAATCTTTATTCGCTTGTTTATTTCTGCAGTATGATCACTGGTTCCATTGATCAAAGTTCCCAAGTACTGATATTCTTTTACTTGTTCTATAACGGTACCATTGATTGTCAATAGGTGATGTATATTTTGTGGTCCTTTTATAATTAGCATGTACTTCGTTTTTTTAGCTTTTATAGTAATTCCCATCTCAGCACTATTCATACGTAAGCTTTCGATAGGATGTTGTAGATCTTCTATACTCGTTGCTATGATCACAGTGTTGTCTGCATATCGTAAGTTGTTAATTAATTTTCCCTTAATGGTAACTCCCGCTTTAATATTATTGAGCGTATTTTGGAAAATTTCTTTATAATATAAGTTAAACAAAAGTGGCGATAAGACACATCCCTGTCTAACTCCTCTACAGATTTTCATTTCTTCTGAGTGTTGCCCATTAATTTGAACTATGGCACTTTGGTTTCGATATAATGTTTGCACTATATTTATAATTTTACTGTCAATGCGCTTGTTCATAAGTATTGATATTAGTTTCTTATGTTTTACTTTATCGAAAGCTTTTTCGTAGTCAACAAAGCACAAGTGTAGATCAAAGTTTATATCCCGACATCGCTGAATCAATATATTGATGGTAAATAGTCTTTCTCGAGTACCCATTCCATTTCGGAACCCGAACTGCGTCTCGCTAATATCCTCCTGTAGCCTTTCGTATATTCTCTTATGTATTACTTTCAGCAGTACTTTTAAAGTATGACTCATGAGGCTCGGTGTTCGATAATTAGAGCACTCTTTTGCTTCTTGTTTTTTAGGGATGGTTATAAATGCTGACTTCAGCCACTCTTGTGGTATTATTCCCGTATCGTACACCGTGTTGAATAAATCTGCCAATACTTACAAGTTATCCTCTTCCACTAGTTTTAACAGTTCTACTGGTATTTTATCTAATCCAGCTGCCTTATTGTCTTTAGAGTTTTTAATAGCACATTTTATTTCATCTATTGTGATTTTCTGTCTCTCGAAAAGATTTATTTCTTGTACTGCATTTCACCTCTTTCATCTTGGAAAAGTTCTCTAGCGTACTCCTACCATCGTCTTAATTTCTCTGGTAAATCTATTAATAGTACTCCTTTTCTGTCTTTTATGTGTGCTTGCTGTCTATTTTGACTTATTCCAGTCACTTCTCTTATTTTTGGTGCATATTTCTCATATCATATTTTGTTTCTAGTTCTTCTATCTCTTTACATTGTTTCATTAAATAGATTTCCTTAGCTGTTTTGATTTTTTCCTTAATTATTCTGTATTATTATTATTTCTTTATACTTCTGTAGATCTTTTTCTTTATATTTCCTTCTTTCTTATATCTGTAATAGTATTTCTTCTGTCATTCATTGTTTTTTAGCCTCTGACCTATGTTGTATCAAACTTCCTTGAGCTAGTTTCAGTAATGTGTTTTTTTATAATATACCACTTTTTATTTACGTCCATAATTTGTTTGTTGTCAGTTAGTGTTTTTTTGCATATTAACATTCACATTATTTGTTAATTCGTTTTTTATTTCTTTGTTTTTTAGCATTCTAACATTAATTTTTGGTTGTTTGTTGTCTGAGTTCAATTCTTTTTAATTTTATTTTCACGTCAGCAACTAACGGATTGTAGTCTGAGTTAACATCTGCTTCAGGATAAGTTTTAACTGAGGTTATAGAGTTTTTATACCTGCTATTTACGACTATAAAGTCTACCTGGTTTCTGACAATGTGGTTTTCTGTATGTGAAGAAGACGTCCATATATATAGTCTTCTCTTAGGATGCTGAAACCAAGTATTGGCAATTATCATATCCTTTTCTTGTCAGAATTCTATAGCCTCTCTCCTTTCTCGTTTCTAGTTCCTATCCGAACTATCCAAGTATATTTTCAACTATACCTACTCCAATTTTTGCACTAAGGTCTCCTAAAATGTAAGTTTTATCTCTAGATTTTGTTAACTTGATTTTATTGTGCAATTCTGAATAAAACTTTTGTGGCTGAAGTCAGCATTTATAACCATCCCTAAAAAACAAGCAGCAAAAGCTTAGATTCCCCATTTCTATATTTATCATTATTAACGTCTGTTTTGCCTTGCAATTCTTAGAAGGCACAGATTAAAGAAAACATCTAGATTTTGGTTTCGTCAATTGCTTGGATTGAGGATAAAAACAAGCAAATATACAGAGGCACTATACGTGAAATCAAATTTTAACTGTCTCTCCTTTTATTTCGATATACTCTTTATGAGTACCAGAAAACAAGTCGCCAAGGATTTTTGCTTAGTTGAGGAGATATGTTGTGGAATGCAATTTTAGATTCCCGATTTCTCTATTTACATCTTTATCAACGTCTGTTTTGCTTTGCAATTCTTAGAAGGCACAGATTAAAGCAAAAATCTAGATTTTGGTCTCGTCAATTAGAAAACTTTAGATTTATAGTTTTGTGATTTATTATCAGATGTCGCTATTGCGTCTATACCGAAGCCATTTTGGCGTTGCTTCTTTTTCGACAGGAAAGATTGTTTTCACGTTCAGAGCATATTTAAATAGTCTTTCTAAAGATTTCTTTTAGGATGAAATACGTATAAGCGAATATACAGAGGCACTATACGTGAAATCAAATATTAACTGGTATTCCTTTTATTTCGATATACTTTTTATAAGTACGCGAAACCTAGTCGCCAAGGATTTTTGCTTAGTTAAGGAGATATGTTGTGTAGTTCAATTTTAGATTCCCATTTGTCTATTTAAATCTTTATCGACGTCTGTTTTGCCTTGCAATAAAGCAGAAATCTAAACTTGGCTTCGAAAATTAGTTTACGGATTTTAATATCAGATGTCGATTTTGTCTATTTGAGTCTATACGAAACCATGTTAGAGTTGCTTTCTAAGATAAAAAGGATTTATTTTCACCTTTAGAGCGACTGTGAATAGCCATTTCTGATGATCCCTATTAAGGTGAAATACGTATAAGCGGATACACAGACGCACTGTACGTGAAATCAAATCTTAACTGTTTTTTTCTACCATATATCTTATTAGCCATTTTTCTAAAAACTAAATTATTTATCAGTATTTGACTTGTATGGTACCTCAATTTATCTAATATTATTGCTAATATAGTCCACCTGGTTTTCAAAACATGTACTTATTATACATAGTTTGATTTTACAATAACTGCACGTGGTAGGAAATTCACAAAAAAAAAAGATAAAAATATCGTTGCTAAAATTTATTTAAGTTAAAATTAAAACAAAAATGTTTTGTTGAATAAAGGTATATAACATTGGTATCAAAAAATGACTGCTATTGAAAAAATGTTAAAATATTACAGAAATATTGTAAACAGACTTACCCATGATCTTGTCAGTAGGTATGGTATATCTTGTCATGGTAATTTATGAGCTCAAATAAGACAAAAAAATTTATCATTAATCCGTTTAAATAGTTCAACCTCTATGTGAAGTTAAGTCCACATCCTATTCCCAACTTTCTTCTATTTTAGAATACCAACCTTATTGCTTTGAATAATTTAGTATTTTTTTGGAACCTTTTAAAGAATTTATGTATCAACAAGGAACAAACCCTTTCTCTTTTCGCAATAAAATATTTAAATTTTAAATTTTACATAAACCATTACAGATAGTTCATACAGTTGTAATTAATATTTATTTTGCATATTATTTCATTACCAAATGTTGGTTAATAACTTTGAAATTAAAAAACTGATCCATTTAGTTTCTGATACAGTTATTTAATAATTTTTACATTAAATTCATTTATTCCTTGTAAAGAGTATGCCAATATTATTCATAAATTAGATTACAATATCTATTTGTATATTTAGTCACTATATCAAAGTCTTTTATGCTTACTTCACATCTTATAAGAACTACATTACCTATGTCAATTTTATTTTTCAAAATTTTTTGGACAACAAAAATCTATTCATATTTGCCAGTTCCTCCTTTATACAAGTAATGTAGCACACAACTAACAAACTACCCCCTTTTTTAAATGAAATGTCTTTTTTGTCTTTTTAATGTGTTCTGTTTCTCCAATAATTTGTCTAATTTTAATTTTGGTAAATTTATTTCTAATGCCATGTTCTGACATCACAATAATTTATATCTCCCTAAAAATAAACCAATATCGTATCTTAATTTACTTGATAAATATAATTTGGAGTAATTGCACTCCCAAACTAACATCAAAAATAGAACATCTATCTTATTTTACCTTGTTACAGTGCTGCCTGTTATAGATAAATAATTTCAATAAATAATACACATTTTAAAATATACCTCTTTAATAAATATACATACCTTTTTACCAAACAATTTACATTAATACCTATATTCCTATCGTAGTTGTGAATATCTAATCTTCCCATCAAGAACTATCCCTTTTCTCGTTAAATAGTTACAGCAAAGCCGATCACCTGTCACCAGTTTACCATAACGGTTTTTAAAACTATGTTGTCTTAAACAATATTATTTATTTCAGTTTTCAATAAATCAGCTTTTCCCTTCTTCTTCTTCTTCTTCGTCTAGCCATTCACGTCCACATCTGAACATAAGCCTCTTCAAGTCTTCCTTTCCATTGTTTTTTATTGTATTTTATTGTACGCTACTTGTAGCCAATTTTTCCCGGCAGCCTTTTCAGATCATCTGTCCATCTCATAGGAGGTCTGCCTCTGGGTCTTTTGTGTTGGTATGGTCTCCAGGTTAAAGTTGATCTGTGCCATTTGTTTAGATCGCTCCTAGCTACATGTCCAGCGTATTCCCATTTCAACTTTAATGATTTTTGCACCACATCGGTGACTTTGGTTTTCTGTCTTATCCATGTGTTTGTTTTCTTGTCCTTAAGTGATATCTTTTCCCTTAATGTTTATTTAATTAATTTAAATTCGTATTTAATAAATTACACACATATAATATTGGCATAATTGTTATATATTTTTTACCAGACAGCACCTTAATAGGGGTTATTATATTTTCAACATTTAGTTTAAAATGTACCGTTGACCTGAAGATGCATAGCAAATTATAATAAGCGAAACCGGTCATTGGTGAGCGAACAAATAGTTTCTAGGTAAAAGAAATAAGTCTTATTCTTATTTTTTTTACCACTTTGATGATATTTGAAGCTTCTTGAGTATTGAAGGGTTTATATGGAGAAGTATCGTAGTTTTGACAATTGTGCGTCGTATCTTCGATTGGTGTTAACAGCAGCTGGTGTGAAAAGGTAATTTCCCCAAAACTCATGAATTTCTTCTTGGCTTGGGTACGATTTATTGACACTTTTTGTAGTAGAATAGAGTTTCTCAAAAAACGTATTGTCGAATATCCGTTTATTACTTTTTTTATATCTCTTTAGTCGGTCCGAATAAACGGAAAGTTGTGTTTTAATGTATTCATGCACTCTGTTGTGGTGTTGTTTCTTGGATCATATTGTGAGTGTCTTGCGGTGGTTAGCATTATTTCTTCAGCTATTATAATTACTTTTCTACTTGTTGTTTCTCGAACATATTTAGTGATTTGACCAATGTCCCCACGTAATATTTGAATGTTCCTTTTCAGATGTTTTTTCCATGGTGCAACTCTCTTATATGTCCTTCCGATATTAGTACCCCGTCGTGTACTGGTCTTAATGCCCATAACATTAGCAATTGTCGTTGACAAATTTATTCAGAAAAAAAAATTGAAAAAAATGAGAAAAACGAAATGGGGTTTCGTCGGCGAATTATTATAACTTTTGTTAATACAAACCATTTCCAAAAAAGTTCTTTTAAATTTATTACTTTTTCTACATAAAATTTTAATGTTATCAAAATCCATAATATGGTCTTTATCGATTACATGCTCTGCCAAAGCACAAGATAGTTTTTTAATTCTTTTTTATTTTATTTATTTTTATTTTTAATTCTTTAAATTTTTTTTAATTTAATTAAGAATTAAAAAACCATCTTGTGCTTTGGCAGAGCATGTAATCGATAAAGACCATATTATGGATTTTGATAACATTAAAATTTTATGTAGTGAAAGTAATAAATTTAAAAGGACTTTTTTGAAAATGGTTTGTATTAGCAAAAGTGATAATAATTTAAACAAAAGATCAGAAATTCAAAATTTAAGCAAAATTTATAATTATATTCTTTCTTTATGATTTATATATAAAACTTGTAAAATGTCATATTTAATTCTCCATATATCTGTTACATTCTTTCAGACATCTGTCAACGGTGAATAAATCTTCTTCTTTTTGTTACTAAACAAAAAAGAATGTTTAAACGAAATTTTACTTTTGGCAATATAATTGTCAAAAATAAAAATTTTATGTTGGCATTTATGACATTGAGGCTATTTGTAATTGGTTGCTATTTGAACTTATTTATAGATTCAATTATTTTTGTATTAAAAAAATGTTTTCAAAATTATAAAAATTTTCGGAGAAACATTTATTGGATTAAAGCATTTTTTTATATTAAATATTTTGAATTAGCAGTAATTTTTACTTACTAAACTAATTTTTATTTGGTAAGTTAACAAAAATTGTTTTTTCTTTTTAGTTCAACCTTGTAAGTATTTTGTCTTTTTTAGCTCTTGATAATAATTGTAAACACAATTGAAAGCTCGAGAATAAAAAAATAGTTAACCAATAGCCCTTTTATTGACTCCAACCATCCAAAACAGTTATTTGTTCCAAACGAGTCACAAGTACTTCTTTTTTCTTATATATATATATATATATACATATATATATATATATATATATATATATATATACATATATATATTGTGACGATTAGGGTTTATAGAAAATAATTTATAAGTTATATACTACATAATATTAGATATTTGGTTGTTTTAAATAAGTTATATACTAGAGAATTTAATAAAAATATATTTATGTGAGGGCATTTTTAATAAATTAGCATAATAATTGTAAAAAGTTGTATTTTAATATTGTAAATATATATAAGTGAGCCATGTGCTTAGGCAACCAAAAATACTCTCGGAGATTGACAGATATTTATACTCTGAAGTGACGTTTAAAAATATTTACGAATATAAAGTGGGTTATAATAATATATTGTTTGAAATGTGTATTTTATTAAATTAGAATGTTAAGTTACTAATTTAATTATATATTCTGATCTGAAAAGCCTAAATGTAAACAAAATTATTAATAGAAAAGAATGGAATTCTCTGGATCTCCGGAGATGGCCATGTTTGCGAAATGGTTTGTTCCAGAAAATTCATACAAGTATGAAATAGAACAAATTGGAACATGATATCTTACGAGATAGTTCTAGAAAATCCAAAAACATATAAATAACCGTGATTTGGATTCAAGATGGCAGTTTTTGAAAGTTTTTAGTCAGAAAAGTTTTAGATAGTGCAGTCAGAAGAGTTTTAAGAAGTTTTTGGAAGTTTTTAGTCAGAAGTCAGGCCAGTTTATTATGAAAGTTATTAGACACATTTAGTGAAGTAAATTGTTCAGAATTTTCAAGAAGTCAGTCAGAAAAGTTTAGTAAGAAATATGAAAGATTATTTGGAGTCAGAGAATCAGGTACAAATAGTCAAATTGTTTAATATAGTGAGTTAAATGAAGATTAAAAATTATGCATATAATTTAATGCACATTTATAATTATACACAAATAATTATTGAAGATAAAAAAAGGTATATTGGAGGAAATTAAATTATATTATGGTTGGAGATTAGTATAAATCAACTTATAATAATTGGATATTGGTATATTGAAAAGAAGAATAAATATAAATGCTGTTTGCTGGTTTGGTTGGTGGTGTATAGATGCTGGTGAAGAAAACTATATCTTAAATTGGTAGAAGCAGATAATTGAAAAAAATAATTTCACAAAAACAAGGATAACCGAAGTACGAAGACTTTCAGTGGTGATTAGAATATATATAGTGGAAAACAGTTCATTTAGGCATTCAGTGAAAGAAAGGTACAAAATTTTGTTAATATAATTTAGTTAATGTCATAACAATTTCAATTTTGAAGATAGTTTGTTTAAATTTAAGATTGTCTATAGAATTTAATTAGTTTTATAAGAATATCAGTTTAAAGATAGTTTATTTTAAATTTACATTGACTAGGTTAGATATATATGTGTGTTTCATAATAGTTATAATAAAGATAATTTAAAAAAGTACTTACAAGCTAATTCTTTGAGAACCGCGATAAAAACCCTATATATTATTAAAAATACTCATTGCTCATCATTAAAACAAAAAACACATCATAACAATTTGGCACCCAACGCGGTGGCTCTCTATTTAAAAGAATTAGTTTGGGAAGATAAGTGCTCTCATATAAGTAAATTAATTATCAGTAGAAAGAAAAAATTATAGATTTTATTTTTAATTATATTTGAACAAGTAAAGTCTCAAAATGTCTCAAGGAAAGAAAGGTACAAGAAGCAAAAAGAATGAAGAAGATGTGGAAGTAGAAACACAACCTATACAAGAGGAGAGTTTAGTTCAAGTTCCACAAGATACTGCAGAAATGAATCCAGAAAGAGAGGAAAATGTCAATATGGCAGCTTTGATGTCATTAATGATGCAGATGAACAAGACAATGGAAGAGAATTCAAAAGAAATCAAAGAAGACATGAAAAAAATGGAACAGAAAATGGAAGAGAATACGAAAAAATTGGAAGAGAATTCAAAAGAAGTCAAAGAAGACATGAAAAAAATGGAACAGAAATTGGAAGAGAATTATAGAAAATTAGAAAAGAAAATAGAAGATAATAATAATAAAATTGTAAAACAAATGGATAAAAAACTTGAAGCTGCAGAGAAAAAAGTAGCAAATGAAATAAAAAGTATACGGAATGACTACAAGAAAAGGATAGACAATGAGAGGACACAAGTAAAGAGGATTATTCAAGATAATAAGATAGATATAGAACAGAAAATAGAGTTACAGAAATGTAACTTAGAAGTAAAAATTAACGAAGACAGGAGAAACACAGAAGAAAAATTAGACAATATACAACAAAATATCCAAATAAATTGTAATCAAATAAGAAATGTGGAACAGAGAATAGATGATATTTCACAAATGAGAGACATAGGGAGACCTTACTTAAATTTAACAAATGAGACTGGGATTAAATTCTCTGGTAATATAAAAAATTTGCATCCTAGAGTATACATAAATAGTTTAAAACATAAATTAAGATTTGTGAATAATATTAATGATATTAAAGATTATATTAGAGTGACATTAAATGACAATGCAGCAACTTGGTTTGCTAGTATTGAGAATGATTTAGATAATTTTCAAACAATTGAAAATAAATTTTTAAATTATTATTGGGGTGAATTAGAGCAAGCCAAGTTTAGAGAAATTCTATATTTTGGAAAGTATAATCAAAATTTAAAATCAAATATGGTAGATTATGCATTGAAATTGATAACAGTTGCAAAATATTTAGAACCACCACTTAGAGAGGATGAAACAGTCTTAAATGTATCTAGACATTTTGATGCTGATGTTGTGCAAACCGTAACTGTACAAAATATTCAAACAATAGATAGTTTCATTAATTTTATTCAAAGAATACAAAGAGGCAATATGACAAGTAATAATAACAACAGAAAAAACAATAATAACTTTCAATATGGTAAAAATGATAATCAACAATATAGACAATCATATAATAGATATGGTAATAGTTTACAAAATTTTAATAATACTAACAGTAATCCAAATAGACAGAACTTTAATAATAATACTAGTTATAATAGACAAAATTTTAATAACAGTACTAATAATAATAGACAAGATTTTAACAATAGAAAAAATACAGAGCGACCTAACTATAACAGACAGGTAAATTGTGTTCGAAGGAATAGAAGCTGCGAAGGCAGGGAACGATGTAGTACAAGGCAGGAGAATGTGAGTAGAAGTCATAGTAGGGAAAGACATAGGACATCAGATCCAAGTGGTCAGATACAATCTGACAATTCTAATAATCAAAATTTTGTGCAGTAAACTTTCTGAATTACAAGTTAGGCCATTGCTATTATGAAAAACCTTCTGAATTTATTTCTTTAGATGAAGAGAAAATTATTGAATCTATTAATTTAATTTATATAAATGCTTTGGCCAAAAATAAAATGATTAAGATTATGATAGATACTGGTTCAGAAAGTACTTTAGTCTCGGAGAATTTTATTTTTAATACATTAAAACTATCAGATATAATAAAGATTCCAAAAATTAAAATTATTGGTGCAAATAATAAGAAGTTGGGTGAAATTGATAAACTAGCAAATTTTAAAATTAATATTCTTAATAAAGAAATTAATATGCAAGGATTTATTGTCAAGGATTTATGTGTTGATATATTAATGGGAAATGATGAATTGGAAAAGAAGAAAGTAAAGATAGATTTTGAAGAAAAAATGGTAACTTTGGAAGGGCAAATAATTAAATTTATGCAGAAAGATGAGGTGGAAGAAGGAATAAGAGTTGATAGGATATTATTAAAAGAAAATAATGATGTTTATGAAGAAGAAATGTATTTTGATGATAGGGAAATGTCCCAAAAGAATGTAAAGAATAATTATTGTAGTGAATATTTAAGGAATGGAAATTTTAAGCAGATGGATGCCTACGAGGCGGAGTGCGTAAAATTGGAAGCAAGGAATAATGAGTACATAATGAAGAATAATTTTATTTGTAAAGAAGAAGATATAATGAAAGTTTTAAATTGCCCTGAAGAATATAAATCAATAGTCATTTCCATATTGCAGCAACACAGGGGACTTGTCAATAAAGAAAATAGAATTGCACAAAATTATATCCATAGTATAAAAGTTAAAGAAGAAAAAGATTTTAAAACAAAATCATACCCAATACCATATAAATACAGAGAAGAAGTAAACAAAACAATTAATAATATGTTAGAAGATGGGATCATTGAGAAGGCAGACACACGTTTTATTAACCCCATAGTAGTAGTACGAAAAAGATCAGGTGAAATCAGGTTATGTTTGGATGCAAGGAATATTAACAAGATTACTGAAAAGCAATTTGAAGCACCAATGAGTATAGATGGAATATTAGGAAGAATTACAGGAATGTCATTTTTCACTAAAATCGATTTACAGCATAGTTTCTGGTTAATACCTCTAGAAAGAAAAAGTAGACAGTATACAGGATTTCAGATAGATGGAGTAGTATATCAATTCAAAGTAGTACCATTTGGACTTCAATCATCTTGCAGTGCTCTATGTAGATGTCTTCATGATATTTTGGATCAATATGAACATTTTGTAATTCACTACATTGATGATATCTTAATTTTTTCTAAAACGGCTGAAGATCATGAGAAACATCTAAAAATTATAATAAATAGATTAGACAAAGTTGGACTAAAAATAAATCAAGAAAAATGTACATTTTTTCAAAAAGAAGTCATATATCTAGGTTATAAACTTAATACTAAGGGAATCGAAATGGATCCAGAACGGACACAAGTCATTCAGGAATATAAAACACCACATAATTTAAGAACTTTAAGAGGATTTATTGGAATAATTAATTATTATAAAAGGATGATACCAGATCTAAGTATAAAAGAAATTCCATTACTTGAACTACTGAGAAAAGGTGTAAAATGGAGATGGGATCAGAGAAGAGAACTAGCATTCCAAGAGATTAAAAACATTTTTCTGTCAAATTTGAAAATATACTATCCTGACTATACACAGCCATTCATATTAAGAACAGATGCATCAATAGAGAGATTATCAGGGGTATTATTACAAATACATGATGGGGTCGAATACCCAATACAATTCATTTCAAGAATCACAAAGCCACATGAAAAGGGTTACTCAGTTTCAGAATTAGAACTAGCAAGTATAATACACTGTGTCACAAAATTAAGATTTTATTTGTTGGGTAATGAATTTACAATAGAAACAGATCACCAAGCTTTAACGTCTATATTAAATAACAAATATGGAAACAGTAGAATACATTGGTGGAGTCTAATACTTAGTGAATACTGCTTTGAAATCAAATACATTTCTGGAAAATCCAATATAGTGGCAGATGCTTTATCAAGGTTAGAAAATACATCACAAAAAGGGCAGCGAACAATAAAAATTGGATTAAATCAATTAGTAGACAGTACTGGATTATATTCTAGAGAAGAAATTATAAGAGATCAGATCAATTTGAGTGAAAAACAAAAAGTCCTTAAGAAAGATGGAGTTTATTATAAAATAATAAATGGCATAGAAGTATATGTAATAACTAGAACTTTAGCAAAGAAAATATTGAAAAATTTACATAACGATTATATGCATATTGGTTCAAGAAAGCTATGGATGCTATTTAGGGACAATTATTTTGCAAAGAATGACATAAGTATAGCAAAAGAAATTACTACCCAATGCCCAATATGTCAACTAAACAAAGAAAAGAATTTCAAAAACCAGAACACATCTAAATCTAATGTTGTATATGAAAAACTAAATACAGTTTCCATGGATTTTATTTCTAATTTAGTTCTCAGTCCAACAGGAAAAAAGCATATACTAGTGATAGTTGATTTATATACAAAATTTATTAAACTATATCCCTGCTCCAGAACAAATGTTAAAACATTAAAATTATATATTAATCAATTTTTCGAAGAAATAGGACCATTTAGAAATTGCATAATAGATAATGCTACATATTTTAACAACCAAAAATTTCGGGCATTTTGTGAGAAAAAGGGAATCAACATTCATTTTACAAGTATCAGACATCCTCAGGCAAATCCTGCAGAAAGATATATTAAAGAAGTTATAAAATATTTAAGGATACTGTGCCAAAATCAACAAGAAACTTGGCAGCAACATATACCACAAGTAGAGTATTTTTTAAATAATACACATAATTTGAATACAGAGGAAGTACCAGAATATTTAATGTTTGGCCATATAGGAAACAGAAAGTGGATTAGTGAATATAATCAGGATATGTTAGAACAAGTAATGCAGAAAGTGAATAACCGAATTAGGAGGAAAGCTGAAAAATATATCAGAAGACAAAATCGAAATATAAAAAAACCAATCACATTTCAAAAAGGAGACCTAGTGTTAATTCGTTCACTTAGAAAAAGTAATGTTAAAGAAAACCGTTGTAAGAAATTACAACCAATGTTTGAAGGTCCATATACAATTGAAAATCAGAATGGACTAAATAGTTATGTGTTAATAGATGCAGAGAACAGACTAAGAGGCATATTTCATATCAACGACATTTTTCAATATCATGAAGAGATTGAATAATGATTTCTATACCTTTAACACAAATATAATAACACTAATAACTTACTGATAGATCCATTTCATAGATAGATGGTAGATTTCTTTGTTGTGAATAAATTTGACATCATACTTGTTGAATTTTGTACATATGGAAATTGTTTGATACCCTAAAAATCATAATTTGGGGTTCGATACTATAATTGCTATAAAAATGTCTTTCTAATATAATAAAGTGGAAAAACTTACCAATTTATATTGATGAAAGTTATTTTGAATGGAAATAATTCCTAGATTTTGTCTATAAATAAACAGAACACAATATCCATTATATTTTTAATTAAGGTTATATTTTATTCTCTCCATTTGACATGACAGTTTGACCATAGAATAGCCGAACTGTGATCCGTTGTTCTCTGTTTTGACATAGACAGCGAACAGGGATGTATTTAACACATTTTAAATAAATAAAAAAAAATTTTATTTATTAAATTTAATAAGGTATGAGAAAATTAATATTTAAAAAAATAATAAGTAAATTATTTATTTTAAATATTATTTTTGGGGTATTGTGACGATTAGGGTTTATAGAAAATAATTTATAAGTTATATACTACATAATATTAGATATTTGGTTGTTTTAAATAAGTTATATACTAGAGAATTTAATAAAAATATATTTATGTGAGGGCATTTTTAATAAATTAGCATAATAATTGTAAAAAGTTGTATTTTAATATTGTAAATATATATAAGTGAGCCATGTGCTTAGGCAACCAAAAATACTCTCGGAGATTGACAGATATTTATACTCTGAAGTGACGTTTAAAAATATTTACGAATATAAAGTGGGTTATAATAATATATTGTTTGAAATGTGTATTTTATTAAATTAGAATGTTAAGTTACTAATTTAATTATATATTCTGATCTGAAAAGCCTAAATGTAAACAAAATTATTAATAGAAAAGAATGGAATTCTCTGGATCTCCGGAGATGGCCATGTTTGCGAAATGGTTTGTTCCAGAAAATTCATACAAGTATGAAATAGAACAAATTGGAACATGATATCTTACGAGATAGTTCTAGAAAATCCAAAAACATATAAATAACCGTGATTTGGATTCAAGATGGCAGTTTTTGAAAGTTTTTAGTCAGAAAAGTTTTAGATAGTGCAGTCAGAAGAGTTTTAAGAAGTTTTTGGAAGTTTTTAGTCAGAAGTCAGGCCAGTTTATTATGAAAGTTATTAGACACATTTAGTGAAGTAAATTGTTCAGAATTTTCAAGAAGTCAGTCAGAAAAGTTTAGTAAGAAATATGAAAGATTATTTGGAGTCAGAGAATCAGGTACAAATAGTCAAATTGTTTAATATAGTGAGTTAAATGAAGATTAAAAATTATGCATATAATTTAATGCACATTTATAATTATACACAAATAATTATTGAAGATAAAAAAAGGTATATTGGAGGAAATTAAATTATATTATGGTTGGAGATTAGTATAAATCAACTTATAATAATTGGATATTGGTATATTGAAAAGAAGAATAAATATAAATGCTGTTTGCTGGTTTGGTTGGTGGTGTATAGATGCTGGTGAAGAAAACTATATCTTAAATTGGTAGAAGCAGATAATTGAAAAAAATAATTTCACAAAAACAAGGATAACCGAAGTACGAAGACTTTCAGTGGTGATTAGAATATATATAGTGGAAAACAGTTCATTTAGGCATTCAGTGAAAGAAAGGTACAAAATTTTGTTAATATAATTTAGTTAATGTCATAACAATTTCAATTTTGAAGATAGTTTGTTTAAATTTAAGATTGTCTATAGAATTTAATTAGTTTTATAAGAATATCAGTTTAAAGATAGTTTATTTTAAATTTACATTGACTAGGTTAGATATATATGTGTGTTTCATAATAGTTATAATAAAGATAATTTAAAAAAGTACTTACAAGCTAATTCTTTGAGAACCGCGATAAAAACCCTATATATTATTAAAAATACTCATTGCTCATCATTAAAACAAAAAACACATCATAACAATATATATATATATATATATATATATATATATATATATATATATATATATATATATATATATATATAATGCAAACACGTACACAATACACATATGTAATATAGAGGCTATCACGGCTCCCTTAGGTTGTGATAATAAACTTGAAAATTTAAATGATTATATGCATGTCAGAATAATTTTTAAAAACGTTTTAACAGACACATTATCAGAGTAGATAAGATTGCCCTTTTATGCTTTATATAAATTAATAAAAAAAATTCGATGTAATTAATAATTTTAACTATTGCATTTATTAAAGTTTGTATCAACAATACTAATGAAAGAGCAATACAAATAAATCTGAATATTATAATATCAAACTTATATTATTTTTAGTCATTTTTTTTTAATATTAAGTAGAATTACAACTCAAGAAAGAGAAGAAAGAGAAATAAGAGATATATTTGTTGAAATTAAAAAATAACATAAAATAATATTCAAACATAAAACATTGTTATTAAAACAAATAAACATTAAATTGAAATTATCATCTACAAAATACACCTGTATAACTATCCTTGTAACAAAAAAATAAACTCTTTTGGTAATATAAGTCTTAGTTATTCTTAGCCAGGTCTTTAGTTGCTTGGATATTGATGTTCGCATTCACAGCATAGCTGGGCACTATGTTCCATGCAATATGGTCTGCGACACTCAGAACACGAAAAACTGGTTTTTCTATTTTTTCCTTTTGCACAAAAACAGCATCTAACTTTTTTTGTTCAATGAACACCATGTTGTGGTGGGAGGACTTCAATTCCCAGAATTTCAGAAATTCTTTGCCGCAGTGTTTTCTGTAAATTAGCCACGGTCAATCGTTCTTATAACCATGGTTCAATTAGACTCATTCCTAACTGCTTTAGAAAAAATTTTCGATTATTGTTTCTATTTTCCTTCCAGTAGGGCTTTGAGAGAGAAAACAAAACCATTGCATTTATTTCACTAGCATGAAGTATATTGAAAAAAACTCGTAGCGGCCAACGTCTGGTCTTCCATGGGGTAGTGTAAGAATGGCAGAGCTGATCAAATGTATCTGTTCCTCCCTTCGTTTCATTATATGAATGTATAATATTGGGCTTACCCGTAATGGCATTAAGAGAGTCATCAGAATGCAATGTTGACAGCAAAAGAACAATTTTGTTTTGTTTAGGAGTATATGAAACAAGAGTTTTATTTCTATCAAAAGCAAATAGCGATGTACCTACTTCTTTTTTTTTTGAGGAATGTAGCAGGTATTTCTCTCTTATTTTTTCTCAAAGTACCTATAGAGCGTTTCACGTTAAGAAAATAACATTGCATAGATAGGGCCATGACATGACATGAATTAAATTAATGTTTTTAACGTAATTGGCCAAAAGTGCCCATTCGACACAAAAGATGAAAAGTAGGGAAAATGATTTTAATTAAATAAATAGTATTTACAAAAGATAATTTTATTTTATCTTATTTTAACTATAGTAACGACAGTTTATTTGTTTTTCGGTAAGAATACCATATACCATAAATCCTAGAAATCAGTAGAAAATATTGCTTAGTTAAATCATGCACTTTGTCGGCTATTAAAGATTTAAAAGCAAATAAACTGACCGCTTGGAACGCATATATCTAATTACTAATTGCAACTTAAAATAATACGGTGTGGGTATGTCAGCGATTTTATGTCGTTCTCTGAGACTAAATAATGATAATAAGGCTTTGTGGTTCTTCAGTTGTTATTCTGACTTTAATTTCTTGACTAATCGCCAATTCGATGTTAATGTCTCTTTTTAAATACACTCTTCCTTCTAAAATTCGAATCTATTTGTTCTTCTGAGTTAGACAGCGACATATAAAAATTCGTTAAAATAAAAATTTTCTTGGGTTTGCCATTAACATTTATCTTCTGTACTTTTCTTGAACTTACCACCATTATCATGTCTTTTAAATTAACAGAGGGTCATTGGAACGTCCTTTTAGAGTTTATGGAGCAGCATAAAGAATTTTCAAAAGAACAGTTCTCCTGGCCCCACTGGAAGAATAATTCAAAGAAAGCTTCAAAGAAAACTGGTAAGAGCTTGCTCAACTGTTAAATTCACTTGGCGAAGGAAGTAAGCCTGTACAGAAATGACAAAAGGTTAGGTTAAATAATCAAAGTATGGTGTTTCCATTAAATATTTTTATGTATTTTTTATTATAGACTTGGTCAGATATTAAATACTCGATTAAAACGAAGGCTTCTGCGAAAAAGCAAGATATTGCAGCCACTGGTGGAGGGCCAAAAGTGAAGCCTGAACTAAACCAACTAGAGAAACGGGTTGTCAATATATTAGAAAAACACTTTATGAAGGAGTTAGTGTATCTGAGTGTGGAGTATTTATCAATCATATGTTTAATTAGGTTAGTTATTTATTTATTGAATATACTAAGTATTCAAAAAATTTCAGATTCCGTCTACCAGTGAAGATGGTTTTCTATCCACCCCTATAGATGTTTTCTCCCAGAATAGTTTCGAAGACACACATATCCATTTACCGGTATGTAACTATAGTTTGGGATGTCTGTATACCTACTTAAGTCATGTTATTTCACTGATGAATTCTCAATATTTTTTATAGGTTACTTCTACAACAGTATTCAGATATCTAAATTTTCTGAAGTTCAACATAAATCTATAGAGGTACATGCTATATCTGGTACATGCACCTATATCAAGCCATCATGTAAATATTTTTTACAGGCTTCTGACCATGGATATTCTAAACTTCCCCATCCAAAAAGAAATAAAATTAGAGTTAAGGGAGCTTAACAAAAGCATGTCATCAATTGCCAATTCATTAGCAGAACTGAGGCAAAAAAGTGAAAGTACAATTAATTTTTTGTGTTTAGAGATTTCTGTTTTTTTAAGGTAATTATTATATATAATGTAGTGTATATTATAATCTGTAAGAAAAACATTGAAACTGCTTCTTATTTCAGTTGTTTATTAGTTTTAAGATTCCTTATTTTGTTTTCATCAATTTGAGTTATTCTGTTTTTTAATGTGTCGATCAATTTATACGTGTCTGTTGTGTCACATGCTTGTCGAAAATCAATAAATAATATGTTTAGTGACAGATTAATTCAACATATGAGCTAGTCAGGATCTGTTTAATTGTAAAAATTTGGTACATTACAGATCTGTTTGCTCTAAACCCAGCTTAGTATTTACCCAGGTTATCTTCAATTTTGGAATTAATTATATTTCTAATATATATAAAGACTGTACTTTACCATAGTTATAAAGAAAATATATTTGTTTAAATTTTTATTTAATTATTAAAAAAAATTTATTGAAGGTTAATATTAGTATATAGTTTGGTTTACTATTTGTAGTTATAGATAACAATTTTATTGATGACTATGTGGCATTTTGTGACAACAGTAACTTACCTATTGACTGTTTAAATATATATTTTTTAAGTTTTTGGATTTTATTTATAAATATCATAGCCTTATATATGTTCAGGATGTGAAAATTTGGAGTACACAGTAGATTTAATAAAACACAAGGTACTGTTCAGTACAGAAATTTTGTTTAGGATGTTTTCTCGTTAAGACCCCGATTAGTTCTCTCCGACTCTCTCAATCTTCTACTCACACTAACTTCTCGTTGTCAACCTTTTCTGTCTCTTCCCATCCTAGTTTTTTAAACTGCCAGCCAATCAGATCTTTTTTAATCACGCTTTTGATTCGGTAATGGACCTTAAAATGCTGGGGCTTCAAATTTTTGTGAGTATTTATTTAATTAAGACGCAAATAGGCACTACGCAGTTAATATTTTCTTAAGATGTGTCGCATATACACCTAGATAAACAAAACTTCAAATTATTATTACATGCCGGCCAGGGGCGTATCAAATAAATTTTATATACACTTGAGTGCAAAACAATCGACTCAAAAGCGATATTTGAGATTACACCTTCTGTTTTAATGTAAGAAGTATGAAAATAACAAGATGTAATGTGCAAACAGTAACTTTATTATTGAACTTACAAAAACCGCTATTTCATTATTTGGAAGACGCATTATAAAAACAATATGCTATACGAACAGAGTTTCTCAAATATTCATCATTGGAACTATCCCAAGAAAGACGTAATGAACAGAGAAATCATCAATTATGAAATGAATTTTTTTATTTTTCAATATCTGATATTACCACCCCTATTCCTAATTACACTTTCCAGTCGATTTCGCATGGATCGGATGACTTTTCTAATAAATTCTTGAGGCATTGTTCCCTATGTCATCATTAAACGCAGCCCTCAATTCCATTAGGCTGCTTGGTACATGATTTCTGTTTCGGACCCTTCGTTTAAGCTCATCCCAAACATACTCTATTGGATTTATATCCGGGTTCAACGCAGGCCAATTTATTGTAGGTATACCGATCTCAGTCAGATATGTGGTGGTGACTCGTGCGGTATGACATCGTGCATTATCATGCAATAAAATAAAAGCATCACCAATAAATCCCACGTATGGAACCACATTTCCTCCAAAATATCTCTGATGTAACGATCCGCCGTTAAACCTCCACCACGTCCTCCCCAGGCATGAAAACAAACTCGGTTTTCCCATCCATGGAAATGCCTGCCCAAAATATACAAGAACCGCCTCCATATGACACAATTTCTCGTATACAACATTGAGCAAATCGCTCTCCTGGCCTTCTATAGACTCGACGCCTCTTTTTGTTGCCATGTAGGCAGATCCTACTTTCGTCCTAGAATAATACCTGACTCCATTGATAGTCGTCCCAATCCAGATGTTTGCGAGCAAATTCTAGTCGCCTTTACTTCTGGGCTGCAGTTAGCTTGGGACTCGTAGCTGCCCTTTTTAGTGTCAGGTTGGCTGCTTTAAGTCTCCTTCTGACTGTCCAAACGCTAGTAACCACACCTCGGACCTCTCTAGGCTCTTCTTTGAGATTAGCACCACTCAAATGTCGATTTCTCAGAGATTTAGATACAAGAAATCGATCATCTCTCTCTGTTGTTGTTCGTTTACGGCCTCCTCCTTGTCGGTGGACATAATCACCAGTATCTTGGTACCGACGATATACTCGGGACACAGCAGATTGGCTTAAATTTAGTAGATTTGCCACGGCCCTCTCGCTCAGGTCTTCTCTCAATAATGCTACTGCTTAAGCTGCTTTGACAGATGTGTTATCCATTCATTATGCAGTTGCGAACTTAATTGACTCATGTTTTAGTGCATCGCTATGGAAATTGATGCCTACGATGTTAACCGGACGCGTTAAGTCGGTGCGTGTCGATTTCAATGATTCAAATTCTGACCCCCTCTCTACGTGTTGCATTATTTATTTGTAATACGTCACCTGATTTACCAAAAATCAAAACTTTTTTCAAACTCAATAATGAGGATAATAATTGTACAATAAATATTATTAAATTTACACCTTTTAGATTGAAACAGGAGATGTACTTTCGCAAAATAATTTTGAGTCGATTTTTTTGCACTCAAGTGTATTTAAATATTCGATAGTTAAAGTAAAACTTTATGCTACAACATAGCCAGGATTACAATGCAACACTGTACAGGTGTTGGTTTTCAGTAACTAGCCTGGCCTCCTAAAAATCTAGACCTTAACCCAAAACAGCATTTGTGGGACATTTTGTGAAGATAAGTTAGGCAAAATTATGGCGACCCTAAGGCTGAGATGCCATTAAAACATGTGCTAATAACTAGGTGGGAACAAATACCGCTCTAGGAAATTACTGCTTTGATCCACTCTATGCCAGGAAGGATAAGAGCTGTTATTCTAGCTTGATGAGGAAAAAATCGATTTAAGTATCCATATTTTAGAAGTATTTTATAATTTTGATTTGAAAAATATCTTACTCAGGAATAAAAAACAATGTAAATTTTTATTTGTTGCTACATTATGGAATATTTTTTAATTTGATTTTTATTTGATGGTTTGTTGTTTGTCTTTTTCTAACACTTCTTATTTTACTTAAAATAAAGTTAATGTCCGGTTACTTTTGCGAGTCAGTGTATATTAAAACTGAGGAAAAAAGATGTATCATTATTTACTATGTATCTAATGTTAGAAAAAGGAACGGGACTCGAAACTTGAATCCCACAAACTGTATATTTTTAAGCCTTACTGGTCGAGATTGAATGAGTAATGCCCGCATTTATAGTCAGTACTCAAGCTCGTGCTGGAGCACGTGCTCGGCCAAGTCGAATTTACGTCAAGCTCATGCTCAAGTCTCTCTTGTGTTTTATAAACGATACTTCAGCTATACTCATATAATGTTGATCTCAATCACGAAAATTAGGGATTTTAAGTAAATCTGATTGATGTCATTGAATAAAACGAAGATTCTGTCAATTATTTTAATTTTCACTAAAATTTATTTAAATATTTTTAGCGCCAAATTTAGCTTTGTTGAAGAAGAGGCATTTTGTGTATTAAAAAAAAATAAAATAAATTTTTAATGAATTATTTTAAGGTATGTAATATATTATAAAAAATATGCATTCGAGGGAATAAATTTCCATTATGTGGATTTTTAGATGAGCGGAAATTATACTAAATATATAGTGTATTCAACAAAAGAAAATGTGTTTTTAATCCAGCTGGTAAAATAATACTGTATAGAATTAAAGGACAGACAGTGCTTCCTTAATCAAACAAAGAATGCTTGGGAGTACAGAAAATTGTAAAACAAATTGAAACAGAGGTAAAATACTTTTATTTATTTAAGCAAATTTTTCATCGTAGAAAATGTAGAGAAACAACACCATTGCGTCACAGCATGCTGGTTACAGGTGGTGGTCCTTAAAAAAAACCAAAGCCTGATGTAGTGCCGTAGTTTCTACAAGATGCTGTTCACGACATATATGTAAGCTTGTGTGCTGTCCTTGGGACAGCAGACAAGTATTTAAAACAAGTAAATTTACTATATATTCATACAGAAGGAGGCCCACCAGCTAGGAGGACATGCAAGTTTATTTACTGTAACATCAGAAGTATCTGGCTCTCCCCATTACTTTTCCAGTTCAAAACAAAAAAATAAAGAGTTGTTATCCAAGTATAATGTTGTTATCTGTGATAATTTTGAGACATCTTACCTGTACATTTAATAATAGTTTCAAGTAATACTTGTAATATGACACCTGTTGTTCCTATAGATTATATCGATGTGCTTCAAATGTACTTATAGCAATATAATACAATAATAACAATGTTAACAAACACTCCTACAACTAATGAGGCAGTGCGTATTATAATTGCAAGTAAAAAACATTCGCCAAAAAAAGGTTTGAATTATTTGAAAGGTGAATGTTAATCTACAGTTATGGATTTTTAAAACAATCATTTATATACACAAATACAATAACAAATAACTATTATTATTTTGTACTTAATGTATTTATGGTATGTTATATTGAAAACTGTTGTAAATTCTAAATGTAAATGCTAGCTGTTGATATTTTATTTTATTTCAAAGGTTAATGGTAGTCCATAGTTATGGATTTTTAAAACAATCATTTATATATAACTATTCTTATTTTATACTTAAGGCATTTAAGGTATATATTATATTGAAAACTGTTTAAAATTTTAAATGTAAATCCTAGTGGATATTGTTTTTGGTAATTTTTTTTTAAGTATATTATAGTGGTTGTAAAGTGGTCATTATATTATTTTATATTTACCAAGTCTGATATTATTCCATTTTTTAGTTTTATAAAAAATTTTATTATTAATTGTCACTTTCAAATTTTAATGCTTATTATGTATTAGGTATTTATATACTTAACTTATCTTGAAGTTTTACAAATATATTTTTAAATAAAGAATATTAATATTTTAAATGTGTAATTATTTTTATATTTGATAAAGAAAGGTTTTATGAAAGGAATAAACACTTATTTAAAAGGAGGGAAACATCTTGTACTCAGTAAATATTTACATGCTTAAGTTGTCTGAGTATAGTATAACCCTCATTTATTTTAAATTAAAATATAAAAAAATACATTTTTACAAATAAAATAAAAATAGAATATATCTATAATACAAGTGTTCAATAATGTAACTATTCTCAAAATAAGCAAACAAATACCGGTTAAACAAAGATTAGATATAAGGAACAAATACAATAAAACATTGAAATTTTAAAAATAAAAAATTTGAACATTATGAAATAGATCTGAATGGAGAAGTATTCTTTATGCCAAGACCCAAACAAAAAGGGTTGTCAAGCTAATTATAATAATGCTGACACAGATTATAATATCTAACATAATATAAGTATTCAATAATGTGTAGCGAGATTAAATAAAACGAGCGGTTCGAATTTATATAAATGTATTAATTTATAAGTTTACAGTTCGGTAATACCTTATCAACTTATTATATATATATATATATATATATATATATATATATATATATATATATATATATATATATATTGACGAGTCGACCTCTCCTGCGCTCGATACATTTATCGAAATTCTCGAGACGCAACCGTTAAATGGGCCACGCCGAATGCACGTTCGTAACACTGCTCCCCTCTTAGATATGAGCGTCTCGATCAGCAACTCTATATGTAGGCCCAGGATGGCGGAATCTACAGGACTCTCCAGCTCTGCACGAACCACTCAGAAAGAAATAACAATCTACAAATTTTTTCACACGATCAGACACGATCTCTTCGGGTTAATACAAGACACAGTAGTTCGTATGCCGGTTTCTCGGAAGATTACTTCAAGCATGCTTCTAACAATCTTCCAGTCCAGACCTTCTAGTGCATAGCCTATCTTAGATAAGGCCCAATTCATGATTTCATAATTGCACACAATTTTCTTTAAATTAGTTAGAGCACGCCATATATCCTCGTAGGTTGCCCTGTCTGTATACGACTTCCTGGTCACCATATACAGTAAAGATCGAGAACCATCTTCTAATCTCAGTACTCTTCCAACTTTAGGCTGCTGGTTTTTTAACTCGTCCAAATTTCTTATAAAATACGAATGAGATTCCTTTAGTCATCTCAAGATCTTGGGCAACACAGTGGGCTAGAGAGATGTTATGCGGAACACTAAAAAGATCCTGCTGAACTTCTGTGGTCACGCCGAATCTAGCACTCTTTCTAGCTGTGTAATTTGACATACATTGTTGAAGGGTTCGTGTTTCTTCTGTTTCATTTGAGCCAGCATAAGGTTACTAACTTACATTAAGGTTACTTAACTACTTTTAGTTAACCTTTCGGCAACTTCTTAATTCGGTATATTACGTAATTTATTCTCTTTTTAATTTCATATGGACCTTCCCATTGTCTTTGCAATTTAGGAGACAATCCTCAACGACGTTGTGGATTATAAAGCCAAACAAGATCACCTACTTCATAGTTTTCATTCTTGCATCGAGAATCATATTGAACTTTGATTCTGTCACTGGCTAACTGGATGTGTTGTCGGGCAAGTTCATGAATGTTGTTCATTCTTAACTTCAGGCGGTCGACATAATCTTCGCTTACACCATGTTCTTCGGAAGGTCTGCAGCCAAACTCTAGGTCGCAGGGCAAACGAACTTCACGACCTAACATCAGGCATGTTGGAGTCTGGCCTGTAATTTCATTTACGGCTGAGCGGTAGGCCATTAGGAATAAATGAATGTGCTGGTCCCAATCTCTTTGATGTTCTGATAAACTTTGGACAGGTGTTTACCCATCGTTCGTTTATCCTCTCGACCATTCCATCTGATTGAGGATGCAGGGGTGTCCTTCTGGTCTTATTGGCACCAATCAATTTACAAACGTTTTGGAAAAGGGTCGACTCGAAGTTTCGCCCTTGGTCAGAGTGGATCTCCAAGGGAACACCAAATCGGCTAAAGAATTCTTTAACAAGTACCTCTGCAAAGGTAGCAGCTTCTTGATTTGGTATCACATACACCTTAGTCCATTTCGTAAAATAATCCATAGCTACCAGGATGTATTTATTTCCATCATTCTTCTTTGGAAGTGGACCTGCAATGTCGATTGCTACTGTTTCCATAAGACTACCAACATTGTACTGTTTCATGGGTGCCCTCTTTTTACCAACTGGGCCATTACTGGTTGCACACAGTTCACATTTCCGGCACCATCTTCTTACATCATCTTTACAGTTCACCCAATACAACCGTTCTCAAACCTTTTGGAAAGTCTTCATATTACCAAAGTGTCCACCTGATTCACCGTCATGCAACTGACGCAATACTTCTGACACTTTACTTTTAGGTACAATCAACTGAAGCTTCGTTTCTGTACCATCATCGTTCTTAAAGGTTCTATACAGAAGATCATCTTTTAGCACTAGGCAATTCCATTGGCTACAGTAACACTTTACTTCGGGACTAGATGTACTAATGTCTTGCTAAGAAGGTCTTTCACTTCGACGCATCCAATCCAATACTCTTTTTATACATGGATCATCTGCTTGAGCGTCTTGTAGATATTGAGGCTGCCATTGATCATTAATGACAGTGGTTCGTCTCACGGGGCAAAGTCGTTCTTCTAATTTAAGACAGTAATTACAATTTGCACTGCAGGACCGGGAAGAAGACGCATTTCCTGGCTTTAAAATTTACGAAAGTGGTATAACACGACTACCACTGAACTGTTTCGCGCTGCAATAAACAAAGTAAAGATAGCCGTGATGATCGCCAACATCCGGAACGGATGGGCACTTTAAGAAGAAGAAGACTGCACGGCCGTCTCGAAAGGGCATGAGCATTTTTATGAACTCTTCCACCCCTGTGTTCGATCTCGTAATTATATTCTTGTAATTGTTCTAACCATGTTGTCATCTGGCCCTCTGAATTACGAAATTGTAGGAGCCATTTTAGAGCAGCATCATCCGTCCGAAGAAAAAACTTTCTACCATACAAGTATTTATGGAAATGCTCGCATGCCTTCACTACGCCTAGCAATTCTCTCCTGGTAACGCAATAGTTTCTTTTTGGTTTCGACAAGACTTTACTAAAGTAAGCGATGACTTTCTCCTGCCAATCTTGGATTTGGGAGAGAACAGCTCCTATTGCACTGTTGCTTGCGTCGGTGTCAAACACAAATTTTCCTGCCTGTCTAGGGTAGCTTAACATCGGTGCGCTGATCAGGGCCATTTGTAAGTGTTCGAAAGCTTTTTGACACTCTTCGCTCCATGTATATTCTTTGCCTTCTTCTGTCAACTTTGTTAATGGCTTGGAGATGTTGGCAAATCCTTTGACAAAACGTCGGTAATATGTATATAGACCAAGAAAGCTTTAAATTTCGTGTTTATCTCTTGGTACTGGCCAATCCTTAATTGCGGCAAGTTTTTCAGGATCAGCTGTTACACCATAACTTAATGGCTACAATATGTCCCAAGTACGTCACTTCTCGTCGAAACATGTGACATTTCTTCGGACTTAACTTCAAATTCGCTGCCCGCTGTCATTAAAAGACTTCTTTAAGATTGTTGGCATGTTTATCGAAGGATGTTCCAACCAAAATTACATCATCCAAATAAACAAGGCATGTTTTCCATGTTAGACCTCTTAAAACTGCGCCATTAATCTTTTAAATGTGGCAGGGGCATTGCATAAACCAAAGGGCAAGATTTTCTCACTATTACCGGGTATTGTTACGTCACAAGTAGTTATTATGCTGATAACATTTTCTTTGTCTTCATGAAACGGCAACTCTTCACCACTGATCTCGAGAACTCCATCTTTGACATTCAATACAGCCCTAACTTTCCTTAGTAAATCCATCCCCAATATGAACTCGTCGGAGATCTCTGCAATTAATACCATATGTTTCACTGTGGTCTGGCCAATGGATACAGACATATTAGCTTCGCCTCTATTAATTATCTCACCAGTTGCTGTTCTAAGCTTTACTGTTGCAGGCGATAATTAAAGATGGCCTCGTATAACTTCTAAACGTGCAATAGTTTTTGTTTCACCTGTATCTACCAAAAACGATCTACATATATTATTGATACGACCCGCGATGTACAAGCTATAAATTCCATCGGAGGACGTTTTGTTCACAGTTACTATGGGGGCTGTGTTTCTCGAGGTCGGCAGTTGCCCCTTGGTGTCGACCCGTTCTAGTTTTCCGACTGTTGTATCATTTTCTTGCAATTACGGCGAATGCGACCTACGTCACCACAATTCCAACATCTGGGCTCGCGTCTCTTCGGCATCGTGTTACGAACCACTTTTCGTAACATATCTTCCAGACGTTCATCGTTTGGTTCGTCGCCTTCTTCAGTGGTTCTTACTTGATGGGTCCGTGAAATTTGACTAGCTATTTCACGTTCCAAGGCGACAGCCAGCGCTTCATCTAGAACTTTCGGTCTGGCTAGTCGTAAAGCTTTCTGTAATTCATTGTCTTTTAACCCATTGACGAAGATATTTACAGCAATTTTTTCCAAAATATTGTCTGGTGCCTCTGGATAAGCTAACCGCACTATACGAGCAACATCTGCTTCAAACTCTTGCAAATTTTCACTTGCTCGTTGAATTCTACTTCTTAGTTGCACTTCATAGACTTGTTGTAGATGGGGATCTCCGTAACGTTTGTCTAGTCGAGTGAACAAGGTCTGGTAACATTTTTATTGACCCATAGGAATCGATCTTCAGATATCCGCCTCGTCGAATCTTCTAGATGCATTTTCGAATTTCATGTCGTTTTGTCTACCGGCTTCTTTAATAATTTAAGAAGTTTCTTCAATCATTTGCGAGACATTTTCAAATTTCTCGTCGAATCTTCTAGAAACATTTTCAAATTTATTATCATTTTTTCTAGAAGTTTCTTCAATCATTTAAGACATTTTATCGAATCTTTTGGAAACATTCTCATCATTCTTTCTAGAACTCTTTTCGATCATTTGCGAGACATTCTCAAATTTTCCATCAATTATTTTCGTTAAAACTGCTTCTTCTGCTGATTGAAACTTTAAAAAATATAAATCTTGGTTCACATCATTACCATTTCTATTTACTGGCACATCAGTATTTTTCTACAAATCATCATCATTATTTTTCTGTAAACATAGATTGCAGAGTACTGCTGTAGCACATATTATTGCATGAGATGTATTTAATTTGGTTTGTAGACCTCATTGAGGACAGAGAAACCATATTTTCCAAGTTCCAAATAGCCTTTTGACAACATTTCTTACATGTGCACTATTTTGTTGATCATTTCCTTAAATGATATACCTATCAAATAACCTATTTTTTGTTTAGCCAATTATTAATACTTACCTGGCTGTAATACTAGAGTAAGTAGATAGTGTCTGCATGTATAGTCATCTATTCTTAATTCTGGAATTTGACCCCGTTCCATTCTAACTCTTAATGAACTTTGATCAAATATTATGCTGCCATGACTTGATCCTGGATGTTGAACAACAATATCCATAATCTAAAAGAATAAAAATATAATATATTGAAAGTGAATTGAAAAAAATATTCATAAATATAAAAAAACAAGGTTAGGTTAGGATCCCGTGTTCAAGGCAGGTCAATCTGATGCTTGAGAACGAGCTCTCATTTATGCGTACTTAAGCTCGATTTCGTGCTTGAGATCCGTTTATAAAACACAAAAACGACTCAAGGTCGACCTCAAGCATCGACTGATACTAAGTAGGTACCGACTATAAATACGGGCATAAGTGTTGAATATTTACGGTGGAAACCACTCTTATTTTATGTATATGAATCATTTTAGAAACTGGTCTGTTTTATGTTGAACTGGATTGTGTTCACGCCAAGAATACTATTATCGATAATGATCATTTTGGCGACTTCTTTCCTGGATGACCATAAGCGTCTCGCATACCATTTTTGGAGACATAATAAAGCAAAATAAAATAACTGATTTAATGAAGTTCCAACATAGTGATTGTCGTAAAATAAATAATGATCTTACCGAAAATACAACAATAATATTTCTAAATGCGGACAATTTTTAGACATCATAGTTGTTAAAAATTCGTTTATGCCTCACCTAACCATTTGAAATTGATGCCGTTCATTTTTCAATGACCATAAACAATGGGAGTTTAAATCAAGGGTATCGTCCTAGATTTCTCATCCTTGTTTCAGCCGATATGCACGGCATTGCAAATAAGTCCTCTATATATAACGATCTAAAACTCTGTATATGAATGCCGTACTGTGTCAAAATGTCGAAAATTATCGGTTACGAAATTTACTAAATTTAACCATGTTCCCCATCTAGTTATCAGCGGTTCAGGTGGTAAAGGTACATTAGGTAAACGATCTGTATACGCCTGTACACGCAGAGGGGCATTTAAAAATATTTTTTTTATATTAGATACAAGGGAAGGGTATTGACCATTGGAAACTCTGTCCTTACAGTTTCTGCTACTCTATTTAAACCATGTGCTAAACAGGTAACGTGTATCAAATTTGGAAAAAATATTTTTAAATGGTGTCCAGCTTTGATCATATATGGCGCAGCATTACACTTAACAACAAAATTTTTTCAGTTGGTATCGGTTGAGGTAAAAAAAAGTTACTCAAATTTTTTTTATTTACAAACTCCCATCAACCTGTAAGACTATTAGCAAAAAAAGAAAAAGTATTAACAATAATTGAATAGCGTAACAATTAAATTTTGTATAAATAGTTTATAGCTTTTAGATATTGGATAATAACTTTGTCACCGCACTTTAAGAATAGTTCTCTCAAATTTTCCGAGATTCCGAATTTACATCTTTTCGCACTGTGTAACGGGCACTCCACTAAAAGGTGTTTTACTGTTAGCGGGGTCACGCAAGTATATCACTCCGGTTGGGGATTCTTTGTTATCAGATATCCATGCGTAAGGCGACTATAACCAAGCCGCAGTCGTGTGATGATAATTTGAGAAAAACGACTGGTGGAACTATCAAACCATGTTTGAAATATTGGATTTATCTCAAGTAATTTTGCCTGTTTTTTGTGCCACCTGCTATTTCATATGTTAACCATTTTGCTGTGGAAATATGATTTGAGATCTATCGCTAGAGTTTTTAAATAGAACTCAATAGTTGTGTCCTCTAAGGCTTCTCGTGCATATTTATCCTGTAGATCGTTTCCCGTGATTCCAATATTAGATGGCATCCACAGGAAAGCAATGTTTCTGTGATTTAGTTTGTTCAATTCTGGTCTAATGAGTTTGGCCAGAGGATGGGAAGAATAGATTTTTGAGAGGATTTCTAGAGAACTTAGTGAGTCAGTAATTATTAAGAAGTTAGTTTCAGGAGATTTTGTAACGTGACATATGGCTTTATGTATTGCAAAGAGTTCTCCTGTTAAAATATTATTAATCTCCGCTAGTTTATATTTCTTTATTTTCTCCTTTATTATAAAGGTAGATGCTACAGAACGTTCTGTTCTAGATCCATCTGTGAATAACTGTTTAAAGGAAGAAAATTGAGAAATTAAGGTTTGATATTTAGAATTAATTAGATGACGATTGCCTTCTTTCTAATTTTCTGATAATAGATCCAAATTTATGTGAGGAGAAGATATTAGCCAAGAAAGGGAAGTTGGCATCTTGCTAGGATAGATTTCGGGGACTTTAAGGTTTAATTCATTTATGATTCGTCTGCATCTTTCGTAAAAGGGGATGTGGGTGTTTGCGTGCTGGATATTCGAGCAGTAAATGGTTTGGTGATATTGTAAAGAGTACCGCTTCGATGCATATAAGAGCATTAATTTCGGTCTTCTTAAATCTAATGGTAGTTCACCGAGTTCGGCCTGAAGACTTAAGATAGGGGTTGTTCTAAATGCACCGCTTATTATTCTAAGAGGGCTATTTTGAATGGTGTCTAAAACTTTTAGAGTTGTTGTTGAAGCAGACGAGTAAGCGTGGCATCCATAATCGATTTTGGAGCGGATCAGATTTTTTTTACAATATAAGTAGAGTTCTACCGTCCGCTCCCTAGTTCGTACCAGAAAGACATTTCAAGAGGTTAAGTCTTTTTTGACATATAGCTGATATATATTTGATGTGGTCCTTTCAGGTTAGAGCTTGAACAAATATTAAACCTAGATATTTAATTGTATTTACATATTCAAGTGTCTGACCCCCAAGTTTTAAAGTAGGTATTTCTTTTATCTGTTTTGGTCTTTTTAAGAATATGATGCAGCGAGTTTTAGATGAAGCAAATTGAACACCACTCCTTTCAGACCATGCTATAAATTTATCTAGTTGATCTTGTAGTAATTTGGTCATACTTTGTATATTGTTACCATTTAAGAATTCTATAAGATCATCCGCGTACACTCTCGCTTGAATGGGTTTGTTCATTGATTTAATTATATCATTAACCCTAGAACAGCACAGTTAGTTCATCGAACGTAGAGTGCACAGTGGGGTTTTGAAAACCTTATTGTTTTTTTTTTTGTAATAAATGTTATGTATTTATTTTTTCTGCGGTATGTAGTACAAAACAACAATATCTTATTTTCAAAATATGTTTATTTAAAAAAAAAAACATTTCTCATTAAATCTGATAAACGTAAAAAAACATAAACTAGTGCTTTTATCACACATTTTTTAAAATATGGAGATATGACCAAAAAAGTTAAACAAAATTCCAGTGAAATAAAACTTGTATCTTAAAAACCCTTTAAACGAAAATAAAGCATAAATGTTGTTACGGGTTAATTACTTCTTACTCTTAGCCAGGCACTTCAAATTTGGTTCTGACACACATAACATAATTGATCTTGAGGCTCTAAACAGTACGATTTGTGGCACAACGAACAAGCAGAACTCGTTTTTTGATCCTTTCCACGAGGACAAAAGCAGCATCTAACCTTTTTAGGCAAACTAACATCAAAATTATCTCTTTGATGTACATTAACTCCTAATATTTCGCTAATTTTTACACGTAGGATTGTTGGCAAATTGGTAACTTTTAGTCTTTCCCTTAAGTGCGTTTCAATTAATGCAGTTGAAAGCTCTTTTAAAAATGTTTTTCTATCATATTTTCGGTCACCTTTACATTGGGGATTTGCAAGTAAAAATATAACCATATCATTTATTCCGCTAGCATCCAACATATTGAAAAACGTTCTGAGAGGCCAGCGTCTAGTTTTACGGAAAGTCGTGTAAGAGTGGCACATATGATCAAAGGTGTCTGTGCCACCCTTTGTTTTATTGTAGGAATGTATAAGGTTTGAGTTTTCCGGTCAAGGTATTAAGTGATGAATCAGGATGCAAATTTGATAAAAGTAGTACCACTTTATTTTCTTTTGGAGTGTCGAAACTAGCATTTTGTTGCTGTCGAAAGCAAATATGGATGTGCCTACCTCTTTTTTTTTGTGTAAACTCCGGAGGTATTTCCCGTTTATTTTTTCGCAACGTTCCAAGGATTGTTAGCTGATACTGTACCAACATTTGTTTACTTAGAGGTATTGACATGAACCATTTATCCGTTGTTATATTACGGTGAGTACCGTGTATTGGTTCGGAAAGTTTTCTGACATAATATGTAGGAACTGACTCATTATTCTCAACATCAACTTTTCCAAGGTATGGAATGACATTCAGCTTTTAATGTCTTTGAATCATTTATCATCATTACTTTCATTCCATATTTATCAGGATTTCTGGCCATGTAAATTCGGAATGGACATTTTCCAGTCTCAGTTAAAGTTGCTCATCAATTTTACAGTTCTCATAGGGCGTGTAGTATAGCTTGCAGTTATTTATAAAAATGTCCCAGATTTGGCGAATATGGGTTAACTTGTCAACCAATTTTCTAGCATTTATGTCTGTTTTGTCGTCGAACCTCAACCAAAGAGCTAAAAACTGAAATCTTTGTTGAGGCATGGTTGCCCTAAATAGCCCATTGCCATATTTTATTGACCAAAGCTCATCTAAATTACAATTTGAGACTCGTAATGCACCAGCGAGATACAGTAAACCAATAAATGCCTTAACTTCTGTGTTGTTGGTTATTTTTTTGTAACTCTGCGGTAAGCCACTCTGACACTGCCTAAGATTTTCTTGATTTGTATGCAGCACAATAATGTCTACAATCTCTTGAGAAAATAGTAAATTCAAAGCTTCAACGGGGCTACTAACATTTCTTGCTACATTTTTTAGACCAGGCAAATGTAAAATGATGTTATCCCTTCTTGGGCGTCCTTGTCGTGCTGGTGCCTGTGTGGTCCAACGATGACCGTTTTTCCCAGTATACTAGCGATATTTCTTTGCAAGGTATTGGGTTCTGTTTGTTCTTCTTCATTATCGTCGTCACTTTGTTGTTCGGTATCAGTGTCAGACTGATGTTCAGGTACATAATCATCGTCTTCATTCGATGAGTCTCCAAAATCATCTTTCCGGTTCAATTCGCCCACAGGTTTTCAGCTTCCCATTCTAATTCTTTTTTTTTTTGTCAGTGGCCGCTAATATTTTCTGTTATAATCTGCCATACTAGCAAATAACAAAAACCACCTCAAAATTTTAACACCCTTTAACTTCACACTGAGGTCCGAAGTACCCACAGCTCCACTAAAATCGTCACAGCAAACTATAGACTCTGACAAACTTTAGTTTGGGAATATGACTCATAACTCGAGGATGCGCAGTGATTCTTGTTTACTAGTGTTACCATGGAAACGGCCAGTTTGCTGCTTGCCAGTGTCGTAGTTATGTATCGCAGAGAGTGTTTGACTTGTTGATTTGATCGTGTTGGATATTTTATTTTTATTATATTTTATTTTATTTTAGATTAGTGCTTAGTATATTGGTAGTAGTAATTAGTGAATTATTAAATCATTTAGTGTATTTATAGTGTGTTAAGTTTAGTTATTAATAATAGGTATTTACCAATATGGCTTCTAAAAAGACAGGAACAGAAGGGCTGAAATTAAATAGCCAAGCAAAGGCAATAATTTATAATGTCACTACATTTACGGAACAAGAAGCGACACATTTCGAAGCAATCGAAAACCTGTTAATACCTTTAAGAAAATTGACGTAAGTTTTGTCAATGAAATTTTATTTTCTTGTTATTACCTATTTACGATGTTTCATCAGATACTTTATATTAGGTATTTGCTTGAAACAGAAAATCACCGATCTTAATACGGATTATGTTAGTAAATATGATTAGTGTGCATTTTGTTTCTCAATAATTTCATCTAGTAATTTAACATTGGTAATTATAGAAATCAGATTCTAGCAGCTACATGTATAAGTAAAAACACCTTAACCAAAATAAGAAAAGAAGGTAGAGAAGTAAATAAAAATGGGCGACTAGTTCATCTTTTACAAGTCCAAAAAAAAACGTTCTCGTGCTAAAAAAATTAAATTGAGCAAAGAAGTGGAAATCATAAAAAATATTATATACGACTTCTACACCATCGAAAAAAGATCACCTACAATTAATGGTAAATAATTAAGTTAAAAAATAATTTGCGATAAAAAGTTTTGTTATCGTAAATAAAATAGAGTAAGTAAAATTATAAAACAATTGTTTGTTTGTTTGTACCCATTTAGAACCAAATTAAAGTTTTCTAGTAAAAACACTAATTAGAAAATTCGGTTCTGGTAGTTGATAACGCATCCTACCATAATGTACTAATCGAAAAAAATGTGACGTCTGCTAGCCGTAGGGATATTATCGTAAAGTGGTTACAAGAAAAAAGTATTCTTTTCAAGAAAAATTAATTAAACCAGAATTATATAGAAGTATACAAGCTCATAAACCACGTTTTCCACCAGTTTATGTATTAGATTATGAGCTTGAACAACATGGACATCAAGTACTTCGCTTGCTTCCCTATCATCCGGAGTTAAACCTTATCGAAAAAATATGGGCTTTGGTAAAAGGTAGAGTGGCCACTCATAATACAACATTTAACACAAATGATATTGAAAATATAACAAGAATAAAATTTTCAGAAGTGTAAACAGAAGAGTGGGCTAATATATGTAAACACGTACAAAAATATGAAAAAACTCAAATTGCAAAAGAACATTTATTAGACTCCACACTGGACCACTTACAATTTTTCATTAATACTGGTTCATCCGAAGAAAGCCTTTCTGATAATGAAGATAGTGATTCAAATTCCGGAATAGACATGTTTTTTGTGTGATATTCCTATGTACCGTTCTAAACGTTTTAAAACCAATTTTTCACAACAAAACATTTAAAAGCTTCAAACTTCGAACAAAGTTTTTTATATTAATAAAAAACTGCATAGGTAAGTTAAAAAAAAAAAATTCATTCATATGTGGGATCCATCTCTCTTCATAGTGGTATTTTGAAATTATTGACCAAGGCACTGAAGATGGCTTTGTACGCCGAAAGTGCTCAGTTGGGAATTCAGTTTTACACACTTAAAAATACTTTTCTTTTTCCTGTCACTCAGTTGTCACAAGCGTGTACAAAGCATATAAGTCTTTACAATCATTACCGTTTAGAAAATAAATACATTATTTAATTAGTTAAAATAAACTACTTATTTTTTTGTGTTGTTGAAACCCTTCCTTCCTTCTTGGCAATGTTAATAAATTGTAAGTATTGAGGAATTTGTTATTTATTAAAGTGCACCTAATATTTTACTCATTATTTTATCGAATGCAACTGACTATAAAATTCATAAATATTAAAAATTTATGAAAATAAAAATTGACAAATTCATTCTTCACTTAAGTGAATATACTTATAAAAATTTATTTTAAAGCTACCGATTTCCATCCGCCACTGGTATAAACGGTCCGCCCGTCTGCGCGAAACACTACGTCACATTCCCAAACTAAAGTTTGTCGGAGTCTACAACAAACTTACGCGGTGCAGCAACTGTCTCTCAACGTAGCAACGCGGCTTTTAACTGAATTTACGTGCAAGGGATCGCCAAAAGACGCAGACATGCGCAAGCTATATTGAACGATTCATGCGCTTGTGTTTTCAGACTCCAGTGTGGTTAATAGCGATAAGGAAAAGCGACGGGCTGATTACCGAGCCTTGGGGTGTACCATTTTTTCGATATCTCACATTAGATAGAAGCCCGTTTACTTTTACCTTGAAACTTCTATTAGGGAGAAAATGTTTAATAAAAGCAAGTATATTTCCTTGATAGCCCTATAATTCCAGTGTTGAAATTATCTTGTGATGCCAAGTAATATCAAATGCTTTGTCAAAATAAATGGCAATACATTTTTGGTTGTAGAATGCGTTATTAATATGTGATTTTATATCTACTAAATTGTCGGCCGTCGATCTTAACGGACGAAATCCACATTATTCATTAATCAGTTAGTTATTTTCTTCCAGACACCACAATAAACGTTTATTTAGAATTTTTTCTAAAAGCTTACACATTACACAAGTTAGAAACACTAGACGATAAGAATCTGCTTTTGTTTTGTGGCTTATTAGATTTTAAGATGGGAATAGTTATAGCTGTTTTCCATAAATTGCGTAATTTATGTTTGTTCCATATACAATTATATATTTTTAATAATATTTCTACTGCTTCGTCAGGTAGGTGTTTCAAAAAAGAAGCTGGGATATCATCGGCGCCAGGGGATGTGTCCTTTAAATAATCTATTATCTGTCTTATTTCTCTTATTGTGATTTGCATGTGCATTTATAGGTTTATTTATTTTTATTAAGTTTTATATGATTTATTAAGTTTACATGATCTTGTTCCTCTAGATTATAATTTGGAGGTATATATATATATATATATATATATATATATATATATATATATATATATATATATATATATATATATATATATATATATATATATATATATTGTCATACTTTTCTTTCCCAACCAAAGAAAAATAAATAAAAATATCCATCGGAATAAAATTTTAAGATATCAATAGAAACAAATTGTATATAGTAATTTAAGATAAGATTTAGTGTAGATGAGAATAGAAATTTGTTTGGCAAACGACCTTTTTCCGTTTCAAACAAAATTATCAAAAAACCTTTGTTTAGAATTAGAAGACATTTTACCTGTAAGTTAATCTTTTCATTGTTTGTATAGTCGAGTATTAAATGACCATATTCTAATCTTTTGAAATATGTATAAATGATGTATTGAAAAAACCAATTTTAAAGTAAGCTATTTAGTTTTTCTCTGAAACCGAAATTAGGCTTTTCCAAAATCATGGTAAACACAATTTGAGCTTTTGATTGGACGGTCTTTTTTAAATGGGAATTTGTGAGTCGATCATGAGAGAGGAGAAGTTAGTCATATTTTGGTCATCGAAAGGAAACAGTCGTTTTGTCTCAAGATAGGGTGTGGTTCGTGAGTTTGGATACCGGCGTAACGAAAAGAAGTGAATAGTTTGAAGAAGGAGATAACAAGTAGATTAAAGGAGGTCCTTGTATCTACCGTGGGCATTTTATAAAGTATATGTGAAAGTATTCTTACGGCATCAAGTTGGCAAAAGAAGGTCCTGGTGTCATAAATAAATAGCTGAGTTTGGAGAAGTGAATCAGGTGTTTTTTGTGTAGTCTGCAGGAGGTTTGCAGAGACGTTAAGAAAGAGCCGAGGTGCCAAAGAGAAGAGATCACATCGTTGAGGAGACTGGACTTTTCTGGGTATTTTCCAACATATAACTCAAGAAGAAAATAAGCTGTAAGTGTTTGTACAATTGAATTTTATATCTGTGAAGGATCGTTTCGACATCATGGTCATTAGCATTCAAATTTAAGAACTGAGGTTTTGTTAGGCAAATCAAAAGTTTAAAGTTTTGTGGTTTCTTTTTTCAAGTAAAGAAAATTTTAAGTAAAATTGGTTTTTCACGTAATATAAATGTATGTAGCTTTATAATCTTATTATCATAATAATTTGATTTATTTTCTTGTATGCTGATTGATAAGATAACGACAGAATTTAATAATTGTTTTATTCGTTCATATAAAATAAAGAAACGTAAATCTTTGTAATATAATATATTTGTATTCTTATCCTTTCTTCTTCTCCCGATAAAAGACAACTAGAAAATCTTTTGAATCCATCGAACACAGGTAATATAAGGATTATTTTACTTTTGATAACAAATAAGTTATAATTCTTTTTTATTGGCTCAATAAACTAAGTTTGAACTCAAAATGAACAATCATAACAATATATACATATATATATATATATATATATATATATATATATATATACATATATATATATATATATATATATATATATATATATATATATATATATATATACATTATATATATATATATATATTACATATCTATTGTGTATTGCCAATATTGGAACTGCGAATTGGACATCCTCAGACGTAGGGGATGAAACAGCAGAAGCAGTACGTTTATGTGAAATATTTTGTTAAGGAAGGATCTGATTTTGTATTGTCAACCAAGGCGTTTTCAATTATCTCAGAATTCATAGGAGTATTGATAGGCTGAGAGGGGGGTGGATTTGACAGTTCTGGATTTTGGGTCGAAGATGACTCAAACATATATGGGAGTAAGTTTTGATTTATTTGCGAGCTGTGTGCGCTGGTGGATTGTGAGTTGTTGGAAGAAGAAGTTGTATTGATTCCAGCAATAGGAGTTTGTGAAGTTTGGGCAAGAGATATACTACCTGATTGAGTATTGCTTACTGTAGGTATTATATTCAAAGTTGGTGGAACATAAACAGCACATTGTAAAGCATTATGTCCTGCTTGCTTATATTTGAAACAGTTATGGCAGTCTAATGTTGAAAATAACCTTCTTACTACTCCATCTTGTTCTATTTCAATAAATTCGCGAATGTAAGTATTTACAGGAGGAGAAAAGTAGATTTGGCTTCTAAAACTTACTATGATGGCTTTATTCTTTTTAAAAAGATCCGTCGACAATTTTTTTATCTCTCAAATATGCAAACTCGATTGTTAGATATACGTGAACAATATATTATATTTTGTGGGTTAACTATTGGTCCAATCTGTAAGAGATAGTATTGAATTTTGCAACCTTCTATAGATGGGAAAATTATCGCTTGATCTCTATTTGGTAATGCAGTGAAGTTTTTAGCTAACGCTTCTGAGTATGATTTAACTGTGCTGTTGACATTTTGTGAAGTAATATTGACATTTGAATAGTTTTGAGTAATATTATCCATTTTTTGCTTTATTTTGGAGTTTCTTCCAAAACGTTTAAACTATGTCAATTAAAAACCACAGACGTAAATTTGAGAAATAAAACAACCAGTTGGTAGATAAGCACACACAACAGGTGAATTGAAAGATATTATTGATTTTTTGTTGATGTTAATAATATTATGATCTAAATTAAATACTCACAAATGATGTGTGATGTACTATTTGAACACTTCATCACTTTTTTTTCCAAAAATTTGTTCTAATATAATAATTAAAAACTCGTTAATATTAAAAATCAATTACTACGAAATGATAACAACGTGTTTACTGTTCGAATGTTCGAGTGAGACTCCCCAAATATTCATTTACAAATCTACAAATAGGTACATTGTTCGTTTTTTGCAACTCCCGTTTAAACTTCCTATAACCAAATTTGTAATATACCGTCCTTCAACATCAGTCGTCTCGTCAACAGATATCCATATTGGAGTATTCCCAATTGCAGTATTAATCGCTTCAACAGTAAATTGCATGCTAGAATCTACAGTTTTTTTTTCGTAGCGTCGAAGCAGAAGGAACTTGTACAACATCATTATTGCAGTAGCATTTTTAAAAATTGCTGGAATAATGGGTTATCCAATTTTGCAATTTTAATATTGCAATCCATCAGGAAACTGCAGAGATTCTTATTCAAATTTTGTTGGTAAGAAACTTTCGTTTTATTTGTAGTTATGAGCTGCTGAACCAAATCTTGAGGCTTTTGTGCACGAGATTTATGCGTTGCAGTGTTCAAGTGATGATCAACTTAAAACTTTTTATCACATACAATCTGAAAATTGGAAATAAACAGTTAACCAATAAACTTGAAACTTTACTTCGCCACTTTAAAATTAATATAATATAATATCTTAATTTAGTTGGTTTTCAACACTATTAAAATTTTATATAGAAGATATTAAGACAAAGGGCGATTTCCTTAGTCAATTTTAAAACGGACAAAAATCTTTAATCAAGCATACTACATGTTACAATTTTATAAAACTTGTTTCCCGAAGTATCTCCTATATAAACTATTTTTTGAGTTTTGATCAAAGAATTTTTCTTCAAAAATATTAGAGGTTTTAGTAAAATGTCACATTTTTATCGTAAAATGATAACGTGTTAATTAATGACGAAAAAGTCAGTGTCAAAACCATGTTAAAACCTTTTAAAATCAGTGCATTATTAGTTATTTAACCAACAAGTGTATTAATAAGGGCGATTAACAATTGAGATATATTAACGCGCGAGCGAAGCGAGTGCGTTAATGTTCGAGATTGTTAATCGCCATTTTAATTCACGAGTTCGTTACAAAACTTTTCCGTCGACCGAAATTTTTAGAAATAAAAATATCTTAGTTTAAATTTCTATTTACTTAACGATAAATAATGACATACAATGACAGACAGTACTTACAGCGGCTATGTCATTTTAAATAATTTTTTAGTGGGAATATAAATAGGTACCTATATTTTTGGTTGCCTACACCACAGGTCACTGCCAATCACAGAGCTTTAAATGTGGTTAAATTATTATACAAGCAATGTATGTTGTGTTGGCTATAATAAAATCGTTCATTAATAGAAAATCATTCATTAATAGGGGTCATTAATAACTGATTTTGAGGGTGTTAAAATTAATCATAAATGGATGGTCGACGGAAAAATAAATAAGTTTTTTATAATAAATGACAGTCCTATTCTAAATCTCACATTTTAACGTAAAATTATATTTAGCTTATATTTTTAGAAAAATATTTAAAAATGAAAACAATTTTTAAATTAAACATAATACTTACCGGTTTGTCACAAATCGTGCAAAACATATGGTTGTCGTGGCAATGATTTTGAACTCCGTTTTACTATTAATCCACATTTTCAGAAGAATTGATTTGATTGCACTTTGTTTTGGTATTTTTAAACACTTCTGATAAACACTTAAACACAACTTTATTAAACCAAAGAATAAACCAAACTGAACTAACTTTAACTACGGACAGAATGACAATTGCATTTTGTCTTTTCCTAATACAAATTCTGGTAATTTGTTATTTGTTAAGCTTTCGGGAAAACCATATTGATTTATGATTTATGATTTTATTTAATGCGGGCAACTGGCTTATGGCGTTTTACCTGTCCATATGCTAATATAACCAATAACGGGTTATACCAATAACGGGTATCTTCGAGGGATATTTTTACCTGCTAAAATTACTTGCGTTTTGAGATATTTGTCTATATTGTGATATACCTAATATATGCACTTGGAATAAATATTATACACTTATACAATTTATCCAAAATATGCAAATATGTACTTAATATTCATATTAAATATTTCCCGAGCTCCATTTATTACTTTTAAAATTTTTTTCACTTAAATTGTAAGTTTTTACCTCAATATAACTTTTTAAAATCCTTAAGCTAACAGGCACAGTCCTAAAATATGGTTCAGAGACCCGGACCCTAACAAAGAGTAATGAAAATATGTTATGTGTGTGTGTGTGTGTGTTTGGTGAGTTGGCTTGGAAACTAGTCCTTTAGCCACAGAATTGAAAATATGTTAGGATCTTACGAAAGAAAAGTACTAAGGCGAATCTATTGAGCGGTGAATGAAAACGGAGTCTGGAGAAGACGGTACAACTTCAAACTTTATAGAATATACCAGGAACCAGATATCGTAAAACATATTAAGATAGTTACTATTAAAATGGGAATAAGCCACAATTAAAGGTTAAAATACGTTTATTGACGTTTCAATTTCCACTTTGGAAATCGTTCTCAAAATACAAACATTAGTAAATTAAACAAATTTTGTTTTTTGTTACTTAGTGAAAAATTCTTCTAATAATTTAATTTTATCTGACTCATCTATATTGACAATTCAGACATACATTATACATTTTAAAGTAGACGACTTTAAAATGATATTGCAAATATTGTTGAGTTGCGTTCCTGGGACGACTTTACTTATAAGATAGTTCATTCGATTACATGAAATCAACTTTAACTTGAGAATATCCATCAGAAAAGATCATAACATGTAATTCGTCTTTAAAAAGACAAATACATGCCATGATGACAGTAAAATTCTCCTGTTAGTGATTCCATAGTAAATTATGAGGGAAAAACCAGGAAAAAAACCTCATAATACTATCACGACATGGTAAGTATTTGATCGTGCATTTAGTTTACCTTCAATAAACACCAAATTCCGATTTTATATGTTTGTTATTTATAAAATATAAATGATGTATTCCCTATATGTTACTGACTTACCAATACTGGTATTTTCCTTTTAATAACTTCCTCTTTCAATATGGGTAACTAGATCCTACTACATTCTGCCGAGGAATTTGCGACACAATTGGTCTCATTTAGCATAATTAGAGCCGCTTCTTTGATTTTTCTCTTTTTACCATCCGTTTCTTTTAGGACTATATTTGAATCATTCCATTGAACCCTATGTTCATTATCATATGCGTGTTTACATATCTGAGATCTATCAAATTCTCTATTTTTAATATAGGATTGATGTTCACTTATTCTAACATTTAATGGCCTTGATGTTTCACCTAAATAAATCTGATCGCACTCACAAGGTATTTTATAAATGCAATTCCTTGTCCTTTCTTGATCATTGTTAGGTTTGGATTTGGACAAAATAGATCTCAACGTGTCTGTTGTTTTGAATGTTGTTGAAATGTTGAATTTATTTCGTATCCTTTTAAGCTTTTCCAATAATCCTTTTACGTATGGTATTGTTATTTTCCTCGTATTATTCCCTGTATATGTTGTAGGATCTCGTTCTAAGTTGTTTGGTTCTATTCGATCGATTGTTGAAAATTCCTTATTTATAAACGATAAAGGATAATCATTTTTTAATAAAACAGATGTTAACAAATGTTTTTCCTCCGAGAACGAATTTTCGTTAGAACAAGTAATTTTGGCTCTATCGTATAAGGATTTAATCATTCCCTTTTTAATATTATTGTTGTGATTTGATTTGAAATTTAAATATCTGTTGGTGTGTGTTGGTTTTCTATACACCTGAGTTTCGTATCCAGTATCGTTCTTAGAGATTAAAACACCCAAAAAAGGTAATTTGTTATTATATTCCTTTTCCATGGTAAATGTTATTGTCTCTTCTTAATCGTTTATATCATTTAGGAATGTGTCCAACAACTCTGATCCATGAGGCCATATTGAAAATACATCATCTACATATCTCCACCATACTAAGGGTTTTAAATTTTGTTTACAAATAATATTTGTTTCAAAATCTTCCATAAATATATCGGCTAATAATGGAGATAAACTAGAGCCCATTGCTAGACCAAAACTTTGTTTGTAGAATTCATTATTTAGTTGAAAATATGTATTATCAGTACATAATATAATTAACTCCATTATAGCTGATATAACTCCTCGGCAGAATGTAGTAGGATCTGGTTATCCATATTGAAAGAGGAAGTTATTAAAAGGAAAATACCAGTATTGGTAAGTCAGTAACATATAGAGAATACATCATTTATGTTTTTTAAATAACAAACATATAAAATCGGAATTTGGTGTTTATTGAAGGTAAACTAAATGCACCATCAAATACTTACCATGTCGTGATAGTATTATGAGGTTTTTTTCCTGCTTTTCCATTACAATTTACTATGGAATCATTAACAGGAGACTTTTACTGTCTTGTCTTTTTAAAGACGAATTACATGTTATGATCTTTTCTGACGGATATTCTCAAGTTAAAGTTGATTTCATGTAATCGAATGAACTTATAAGTACAACTTAATCTTATAAGTAAAGTCGTCCCAGGAACGCAACTTAACAATATTGGCAATATCATTTTAAAGTTGTCTACTTTAAAATGTATAATGTATGTCTGAATTGTCAATATAGATGAGTCAGATAAAATTAAATTATTAGAAGAATTTTTCACTAAGTAACAAAAAACAAAATTTTTTTAATTTACTAATGTTTGTATTTTGAGAACGATTTCCGAAGTGGAAACTGAAACGTCAATAAACGTATTTTAACCTTTAATTGTGGCTTATTCTCATTTAAATAGTAATTAATTTAAAATGCTACAAGAAAATAGCTTCAGAACAATATTAAGATAGGATATTTGAGGTAGATGGGCATGTAATGCGGATGTAACAAAATGACCCAGCTAGAAAAACGCTTCTTAATAGACTCATAAGTCAGAGAAAAAGAGGAAGACCAAGAGCAAGGTTTCTTTATAACATAGATAGAGACATAAGAAATATGGGAATACATGCTTGAGGGAGGAAGGCCATCGATAGGGACGACTGAAGAAAAATTCTTAAAGAGGTGTAAACGCAATGTTGTAAAGCCCGAATGATGATAAAGTCAATAACACAAGAAAACAAATTAAAATCAGAATAGTAAAAACAGAAGCGGCAGGAAACAATAGCAACCGTAGATAAAAATTTCATTTATTTCTATTACTGAATTGCCAATTACATTATTTAATAACATTTTATGTCTTTTGTCAATAATTACATATTATAAAGACCTTAATTGAACTTAATTTGTTCTATAATACTGATAATAGTGTCACTCCGTTGGATACAATGAGTGGATAACTATAATTCCCGTCGATCACATTTAGATACTTTAATATTATATATTATAATAATATGTCTAGGTCTCTTTAAAGATAATTTAAACTTAACCTTTAATAGTTAGTAAATATAATCTACGTATGTAATTTTTAAATAATAGCTACTCTGATTAAATCTGTACCTTTTGATCGATGTTCCATAAAAGTGGTCTATGTTTGCCTAGTTAGCATGCCAATATATTTTAAACAATCATACATTTTGAGTCCAAAGTTCATTACTGGTTCGGAAATGATAAATTATCATATAGGGTAGAAATCACTTACGGAATAAAATTGTTTCTGTCCTTGTTTTAAAAAATTATAAAAAATTCTGTGACCCGTTGAATTTTATTTATTAATGTGTGCTTTTTAAACATAAATTAAACATTAACAAAATTAAACTAAACATATTAAAATTAAAAACAATTAAAATTAAACATATTAATATACAGGGTGACTCACACACGCCTAGTATAGTTCAAAAGATTTATTTTTAATGAAACTCCCTGTATATTTATATATTTTAAAAGCTCTCTAACAAACCAATCTCAACGAACTCATCATGAAATAAAATTGTTTGCGTACTTATTTACGAAAATTAAAAAAAAAAAACGCTGGTACAATCAACTTTTAAATTCAAACCCACTTCTCATAGAGCCGTTTTGGAAAGGTTTATTAAGTTTGTTTTGTATTTTTCATTACCAAGAAATTTATCTTAGAATAATATTGGTACGGTGCTCTTAAACTTTATCTCTATCCAAGCGTACCAGGTAGGATAAGTTTTATTGTGACGGAATGGGTCGATAATAAATTAATAATATAGGAAGATGGCATTGCTTATTCCAAAATGGCGAGTAACCAAAAACCCGGCCAAGTTCGGAGCACTGAGAAATCTAAAGAAATCAATGAAATTAAACAAATTTATGGTGAAAATTCTTCTATGAAAAAGTCTCTGTGATATTATGTCATTTTATTGTAAAATTACAAGAAAAAAAGTTACAAAATTATTGCCAAAAGAAAATTTGTTCAAAATTTTTAGTTATTTTTGTTTATAACTTTTTTATTTTCCATTTTACGGTTAAAAGTAACAAAAATAAAGTTGTAGACAATTTGGAATCCTATTTTTTTAATAATAATATGTTCTTGTAATGGTATAACTTGGATTGTTTGGTAAACCTACATTACACATCGCAAGAAATTAAACAAATTTTTTTTTAAATTAAACTTGTTGAGCAGCGCTGATTAACACAATAGAGCAGTAAAATGTTGTACATAAAGAGGTTATAATAGATATCTTCGCTTACTTGGTCGACTAGTAATAAAGTTATCATAATTAAATGGGAAACCGGTCTTCATACTTGGTCTTTACTTTACCAATCAAATCAAGAAAAACCATCTGTAGTGGACAGGACACCAAAATCGAACATGATAAAAAGATTCTAACAGCGCAACCGGTGGGAATCAGAAGACAGAGTAGACCAAAGCTGAGGTAGATATACGAGATAGAACGGGATACTTAGAAGATTAATGTTACCAACTACAATATATAAAGGAGAGACAGAGCAGAATGAAGCAAAAAGTTTGAGAAGGTCCAGGCCCTTTAAGAGTTGTAGCACCGTGATTGTGATGATTTTCCACTAAATTTAAAATCAATATTCATAAGCATGTTTTATTAGTTACTTATGATTAAAATTTAACCAACATGTCGTCAAGATCGTCGCCTAAGTTTGATCGCTTTAAGAAACCGCTTTTCCACTATCAGGTGTATTGCAAATTAATGGTTTGCAATACTGTGAAAACCTATAAGAATGCAAAAAATATATCGTTAAATTAGCAGTCGTAACCTTTTTTACTTCGGCCACACTGGGCGCTACCTCTTACCCCTGAACATTAACGTAATCGTCTAGAGTAGAGGTTAAATAATAAATATACAGCTTATATTACAAAGTCACCTTTAATCTTCGTCAAAAGAAACTCAGCTCAGCGATACCTAGAAGAAATTCTGGAACCTCATCTCATAGGTACCTTACCTTCAGACGCTCCAACATGAAATTTTTCAGCAGGATAATGCAAGGCCACACATTGTGAGAGTCACTATGAACTTCGTTGAATAGGCTTGAGTCAATCATTGGCCCTGACTGCCGAGATCGACAGATTTATTTCCAATTGAACATGTGTACGGAATGGTGCGTCGGAGACTTCTTAATTTACAGTATCCTCCTCAAACTTTGGAATCACATCGGAAGGAGTTAATTACTAAGATCCAATAATACGTTATTAATTAATTTACACCTATAAGTTGTTTCAGTCCTATTGATATTTTGCTATCCTGTATAATTGTACACAATATTTTCAAAATATAGTAATTTAGTAATTTAGACTGGATGTTTGGATTTCTACAGTATATACTATTGGGCCAGGGAAATTAAGCAAAAAAGTACTCTGTTTGTTATCCTAAACTGGCCAGGCAAACGACAGTTGTTTTGAGTAGTATGGACCTCTTTAACAAAAACAGATATGTTTCCTATGGTGGATTTTTTTAACAAATTATTGTCGGTAAAAACAAAACGGTAAATTTTCACTTTTCTTATCTCATCAGCAAAAAGTAAAGCATTTAAAACCAATTTAAAAGTAGTAAACTTATAGGTCATATAACGCCTTTAAAATGGCGTTTTTCAAATATCTTAATTTTTTACTTAGAAAGTTGCAAAATAAGTCAGAAAGTTCCGTCTTTTATAAAAGTTTAAAACTTTTTTAAAAATAAACTTTTAATCGTCATATTACAAGAAATTATCTGATCTTATAATAGTTAAAATATAACCAAAATTTCAAAGCGATTGACCAAATTGTTTAAAAGTTATTGTATTTGTTTATCCCAAATTAAATTTTTTTCCAATAATAGTCCGAACATGATTAAGTTACTTTAATTCTACGGTTAATTTATAAAAAAAATAGATTATTCTTATTAACAGTAATAAAAAAAAAGAAAAAGGATGTTAAATATTGCAAAATAATTTTGCAAAAACATGTTAATTTTTTGCTTATTAACAATTAGAATAACTTTTTAACTGGTGCCTGCAAAAAATAATTTTTTTATATTTAGAAAAAATGTATTTTTTACAAATTAAAATAAAAAGAGACCTCGAACAATTTGGGAAATTAGTCCCTTTTTTTTTAAATTGATATGAGCTTTGTTTAAAACGACTAAGAGATCTTATGAGGGTCATCTAAAAGAATATGCTTTAAAATTTTATTATACAAAATTTACAAGAGATTGCATTTTAATAAAATCGTCCACAAAGCTTGAAAAATGCCTTATGCCATATATACTAATTTGTAAACTTTAACTTCATATTTTTTTGTTTTTAAATTCCATGTCCAACCTATTAAAAAATGGCCTCAAAAACGTTAAAATCAACTTTCGTTGGAATTTTTAATTATTTATTTGCATTTTACGTTTAAAGTCAGTAAGTATTTTACAAAAAAAACACAAGAATAACTTTCGTCCTATACAGAATAACTCAAATAATTTAAAAAAATTAATTTGGCCGAAAGCCTGGGCGTCAGTCCATGAAGCTTAGGGCGCCTACATTGTAAAATACCTTGCACCTTATCCTCCAAGCTATGGTATGCTGGACGAGCCATACAGTCTGTAGTCAATACCCCAAAGTATGAGTTTAAACACAAAGTGTATCAATACTCATACTCTTATGAAACGTACCTGGCGAATCATAAGGACCTTCACATTTTACTCTTCTTCAACTTGAGTGAAATGTCTTTTTTCTTTTCTATCAGCCTCTCTTTGCTAACTCTTGTTTCTTCCGACTCTGAATGGCGATTAGGTTTCCGAAAGCAGACGGGTCACTATATTTCTTTCTACTACATACTATTCCCCGACCGAGTATAGGCGGTATAATCTTAACATCTTGCACGAAGGAAATATCGTTGCCACCTCCAGGACCACTATCCCCTGAGGCTTGTCTGAAAGCTACAGTCGGCAGCCCCGGTACCAGACTCGGGTGCCGAAGGCCAATAACCTACCCATCTTAGATTTCATTTTTTTACTGAAACTTCGGTAGAAACAAACCGGACGGATCAATTGTACATGATTAAATGTGACAGAATTAAATAGGTATAAACTAAGTTTTGGTGAACACCATAACGAAATCGGAGAACTCCTAATATACAGTGGTATAAGAAAATGAAAGTCACAAGAACGGAGTGGGTCTTGTACTCAGCAAACAAGCCAAAAAAAGCCTTATTTTATGGAAACCCATTAATGATAGAATTATGACTTCTAGATCTTATACCAGATAACGCAAGATAACAGTGATTCAGTGCTATGCTCCCACGAACATATCTCCCCCCGAAGATAAAGACATTTTTTACGAACAACTACAACAAACAACCCAACAAGTAAACCAAGACGATATATAAATAGTGATGGGCAATATTAACGCTAAAGTTGGAGAATACAATAATAACTTAGAAACCGTAATGGGTAAACATAGCCTGGGAGTGATGAATGAAAACGCAGAGCGTTTTACAAATTTTTGTTCCAATCATAGCTTAGTTATTGGTGGAACCATCTTCCCACATAAAAATATCGGGTTACATGGACTGCACCAGGTCATATAAAAGAAAATCAAATAGACCACATCGCCATATCAAAAAGATGGAGATCATATCTTCTTGTTGTACGTAATAAAAGAGGAGCAGACATCGCAAGTGACCATCATCTTGTAATCGGTACCATGAAAATCAAGATGGCAAAAAACAAAATCACGCGAAACACCAACAGACCAACATACAATCTAGACAAATTAAAAACGGCTCTAGGACAACAGATGTTTAGGGAGGAACTCCAACTCAAAACAAGAGAACGTAAAGTAAATAGCTGGGAAGATTTGATTTGATAGAAATAGCTGAAGATAAACTGGGTAAAAAGAGAAACATAGAAAAGAATAAATGTCAGACGAAATTTGGAATATTATCCAGGAAAAAAACAGCAAAAGAAAGATATTTTGCTAGCAAGAACTGTAGAAGAAAGAGCGAAACGACAACAAGAATATGAAACAATAAATAAAGCAGTTAAAAGAAATTCAAGAAAAGACAAAAGGAGGTGGGCTAAAGAACTGGCAAAACAAGCTGAAACAGCTGCACAACACAACAGAACTAGAGAGCTATACCAAATTACTAGACGACTAACAAAAAATGGGCCCAACTGTTCAAACATTTTAAGATCCAAGACAGGCGAATTACTAACTACAACAAATGACTAAGTAGAGAGATGGAATGAGCATTTTCAGAAGATGCTAAGCACGCCCAGGAAAAACGCAGATGAAATTGTCGGAAACTTTTAGAATATAGACTTGCGTATATCTTGAAAGGCCCCCTTCCAAAACGAAAATAATAACAGCTATCAAATCTCTGAGAAATAACAAGTCTCCGAGAATCGATAACATTGCTGCCGAAATACTTAAAACTGATCCGCATCTAACTGCTGAACTTTTACTTCCCATAATCCGATATGTGTGGAAAACAAACCGCATTCCAGCGAGCTGGAAAGGAGGTAACATTATTAAGCTTCCAAAAACAGGCAACCTCACACTGTGCAAAAATTGAAAAGAAATAACCTTGCTTACCGCAATAAATAAAATCTTCACGACCATCATACCTAAAATATTAACAAACAAGATTGAATTTTGATCTAGTCAAGCAGGCTTTAGACCAGAATCCTGCTGCATAGACCACATTAATACTGTGAGGGTAATAATGGAACAATAGGTTGCATGAAATACACCTCTATACATGGTTTTTAATGTATGGCGAAATGCAGCATGATACATAATGGAATCAACAACGACGAATTTGACACACTTATTGGAGTCAGACAGGGATGTGTGCTTTCTCCATTTGTTTTTAACATAGCAGTAGGCTATGTTTTCTCCAAACTAGACTCCGACACAAGAGGAATACAATGGACGTTAACCACACGCCTAAGCGATCTGGAATACGCCAACGATATCTGCCTGTTAGGACAAAGGTTCCAAGGTTTGGCTGATCAATTGGAAACTCTTTCCACTGAAGCCAATAAAGTAGGTTTGAAAATCAATATTAGTAAAATCAAACCAATAAGAGTAAATGAAAGAATTAACACGCTATGTTCTATCAACAACATGCAGATTAAAAATGTGGAAACCTTTACGGATCTTGGATGTGTCATAGCAGAAAGCCTAGATACAGAGGACGATATTCGTATGAGGATGCGAAAAGCTTGACAAGCATTCATCCTGTTTGGAAATCTAGCGAGTTTACTACAAAGACAAAGATCCGCATATTCCAGTCAAATGTCGTGTCTGTTGTACTCTACGAATGTGAAACCTGAAAATTGACAAAAACCCTTACAGATAAACTGTAGATCTTTATTAATAAATGTCTACGACAATTTTTTCGTGTTTTCTGACCTAATATCATTAGAAACGAAGTTTAACTATACCTGACCGAACAAAAAATGATAGAACATCATATAAAGTCCAGAAAGTGGGGTTGGATTGGTTACATACTGAGAAAAAATAATTCCAGTATTGCAAAGATTGCCCTAGAGTGGAATCCCGAAGAAAGAAGAAAAAGAGGTCGCCCAGTACCATCTTGGAGAAGATCCATCATGGACGAGATAAGAGGATAAAAACATTTTTTAATAATTTGTTTAAAAAGTGTTAAAATAAATAAATAACAATAAATAAATAAATGGGTTGCCATGAAAAATTTTCCATGGAGACAATTTTTCCATTGAGAAAAATCTCAAATTTATATTTGAGATTTTTTATTTTTAAATCAATGAGTAGAAATAATAGAATAGGTTATTTTTTTTTTATAAAATCTATTATAAATAAATTATTTACTAAGGTTATTGAAATAGTATATTTTTATTATAAATATTTATATGTTTTACAATAAAATTTAACTCAAATATTACTATAAAACTCAAAAATACTCAAAAAATAAAAAACTGCAATTTTTTTATACAAATTAGATGGTTTGTTTAACAATTTAATTATTTAAATAATACATATTTGTAATGTACGCAAAAAGTACATATAAATTAAAAAAAGAAACGTCGAAATCCTTAAGCAGGAACCAGAGATACAGTTAACAGCACCTTCCACTGCTTCCACGAGTTTCAAAGCCGGCCGATTTTGAGGACCACATTTTTGAAGCTTTGTGGACGATTCCATTGAAATGCAATCTTTTTAGAATTTTGCACAATAATATTCTGTAGCATGTTCTTTCAGACGACCCTAATAAAATCTCTTAGTTGCTATAAACAGAGCTACTATCAATTTTTAAAAAAGGGACTAACTTCGTCCCAAATGGTTTTGGGTCAACTTTTTTTTTTTAATTTGTAAAAAAATGCAGACAGTCTAAATATGAAAAAATTATTTTTGAAGGCAATGGTTAAAAAGTTATTCTTATAATTTTTTAAAATAATATCAAGAATATAAATCTTCTTCTTTTAGAAGCTATTCGTATCATTACCATAACTACATAATATTCAGTTATATTGTTGAAAAAAAATGTAATTTGGGATAAACAATCTACATAACTTTTAAACTATTTGACCGGTCGATTTGAAATTTTGATCATGCTTTAAGCACCGCAAGACCCAACATTATATGTAATATAACTACTGTTATATTCATAAAAAAAAAACAAAATTTAAGACTTATTTTGCAACTTATGAAATGATTTATAAGTCTCTTACTTTCAAATGCTTCACTTTTTGCTGATATATGAAAAAAGCGAAAATTTACCGTCTTTAACCTTAATTTGGTAATAAATAATTAAGTCTAAAAATTCGACTGCAGGAAACGTATAGATTCTTGTTGTAGAGGCCCATAGTACTCAAATCAATTGTCGTTTGCCTGCGAGTGTTAGTGTCACGATAAAAAGCTGATTTCCCTGGGCTATTATTCAGGTTATGAACTAAAGGTTTAAACTTATCTTTTATTTTATTAGACTTAATATTATTATATTATGTCTAGAATGATATAATTTTTATCAAAATGTTTACATTAATGATGTATCCGATAAAATTCGTATATATTTCTTTCAACAAGGACAAAGGTTGCGAGCATATTTTACGATATCGGAACATTTAAATTGTTATCAATAGTATTGTTCATTAACAGTCACTTGTATGTCAGTGTCATGAATTACTTCATTGTGTGTTTATTTGTGGTTTAGTTTAAAAACGGCTAAATATGGCACTTGCACTTACTATTTTAATACCGGTTCTAGTCATTTTGGGTATAATAAAGATCTATAATATATTGAAAGCAAAGTCATGTTCTAGTAAAGTGTCTCTAGTTGGAAAAGTTACAATAGTAACTGGTGCCAATACAGGTAACTTCTATTAATCAGTATTTTAATGTTAGTAGCATAGTATAATAGGGTTATTTTTAAACAATATATTATGTAAACTGTTTTCAAATTGGAAGTCAAAAATTTCATACTTAAAATTGTATTCTACAATTTGTGGTTTTTACAAATGAATTTATTAATACTAAACTCAAACAGACAAAACTTTGCAAATCGGATCGTTATTATATATATATATATATATATATATATATATATATATATATATATATATATATATATATATATATATATATATTGATTTAGAGTATCAGCAATCGGTTGCTGATACTCTAAATCAATATTTAAAACAGTACGGTCGAAAAAATAATTTGAAAAATATATATATATATATATATATATATATATATATATATATAGTATAATGTAGTAACTCATAAATCATATTTTTAATCCTGAACTTACGTGTTGACCTTCTTTATACAGGGTGTTTTGGGTTATTCATCTTTATTAAAAAAATTGACTGGTGGAGAGAAAATTGATATCACATCCATTTACAAACATAATATCGTAAAACCTTTTGCACACAAAGAATAGGTAAAATTCTTTCAGAAATTTACAGTGAAATCGAATTTTCGAATTTCTAAATACAGATTGTTCACAAATGATACGCCATTTCTTTAAACTTCAAACCATAATAAGTCAATAATTTTCAACGAAATACCCTGGATTTTATAATTTTAGTGAAAAAAGAAATCAGTTGTCTTTCAAATTGTATTAGAGTTGACTGAGCCTGTTGCCAGCTCTTCGATATAATCAGAAGTGTCAAGAAATGATGTTTAGTGTGCTATACTGAATGCTGAGAAAAAGAAAAATGTAATGAAATTATAAGTTTAGGTGAAAATACTTCACCTCGTAGCAACAAGAAACAAACAAAGAAGGCAACTTAAAGTAGGAAAAAATGAATTCATTTAAATAAACGGTAAGGAAGTCAAAGGAGTTCTAAAAATTGCAAATCTTCGCGTATACCGGGTGAATTCACAGTTGAAAGCAAATAACTTACTGAATTGAATATGCTGCAATCACACTTTCCAGAAGTAACCTGCGAGTCTCTTAGTTCATAACATTTAGATATATATATATATATATATATATATATATATATATATATATATATATATATATATATATATATATATTATTGTGATATTTAAAGTCTTGGTGCGCCAAGCAATAATTAGCTAATTAATTTTTTTGATTAATTAAAATTATTTAAATGATATGATTATTACTCTATCACAATTTTAATTCTTTTATCTCAGGGTTAAATTCGTGCTTCAATATCTATGCTATTACATGTGAAAGGTAAGGTCCAGAGAATACCGGAATAATAAAAAACACATATGATCTAACACTATATATTGAAATAAAAATAATGAAATAATTCACACTCAAAAGTTTTCAATAAACAAATCTCATATAAGGATTCTCAAAATTTTGTTCTCCGTACGTGAACAATCAAAATTAATGGTACAAACAATATTAATTGAAATCTCAAAATCCCAAACTATTCTAACTCTCCTAATCAAAATATTTATATCCTTTCCAAATTACGTGTAAAAATTGTGTTATCAATAAAAGAAAAAAAACTGCAGAAACAAAATATCTCTCTCTGATGATGAGTGGTCCAAATCCTTGTTCCTTGTAGACTATATTATCTCCTCTCAACCGCTCCCTATGTAATCAGCAATCGTACAACAGATTGTTGCAAGTATATCGTCCTTAATGATCTCCTTCAAAAGCACAAATCATTCAAATTATGATAGCCTTTCTCCTCTCGATAAACTGAATCTCTCGTTGGCCCGAGTGAAAAATGACTCTTGGAATATCTTCTCTTTACGATAAACTGAATCTCTCGTTGGCCTGAACAGTGACTCTTGGAATATAAGTAGGAAAATATGACTTACAATATTTTGCTGCTCCAGCTTCTGTCAGATACACTAACTCCACAAAAACTCACTAACATTCAACACTACTGCTTGCTACTTCTCAGGAACCGCCAGAGAACAATCCTTGTTCCTCTTACAGATTTGGAAAACCAACTGACCTTTTTCTCTCTCCTCCTCAATCTCGCTAAACTTTTTCGTACATACCTATCCCACCTTTTTCAATCTCCGCCAATTAAAACTCGTCACAATTCCCCCATTTTTTCATTTCGATAACAAACAAATTTTTACCTATAATTATAAAATTTCCTAAAACTTATTTACAAATAATATTTTCTATAATTCTTAAAAACTAACAAAAACCTCTATCTAAAATCTCTTCTATTTGTCCCTAATCACTGCATTAATGTATTTTGGAAAACCCCGTTCAATTGTCTTTTTGTTTTCACTTAAAACTATGCGGGTCACTCAAGTATAACAAAGAAATAATTTATGCAAAGCTTACTTTTTGTTTGGTACAGGTAATTCAAGAAATTAATAACTTTCCTTCTTCGAAATGTTTGTTGGATATTATTCTACTTATCTGAATTATTTTAATGTTATTGAATTTTGAAATATTTTTAAACAAACCAATATTTTTCTCGATTTTACATATCATAACAAATCCCCGCCATTTGATCTGCCGAAAACTCTTTGTTAAATTTGAAAAATGACAAAAGTTTTCTAGGATCAAATTATTTCACTATGTTATTAAAATCTACTTATGATACTGACAAATGTCGTGAATGTTAAAATACCCCGTATATTGCCTGTCTTTATACGGGATTGGATATATTTTCGTTTTAAATTTTTCCAAGTATTTTCCCTTAAAAGAAAGTTCATAATTTTTAACCACTTGATTTACTTTATTAACAAAATCTCCATGGTTTCCTAAAATCTTCTCTATTTCCTTCTCCATGTTTTTTCCACAATTTATTTTTCTTTCATCCACCTTTTGTTCACATGTGTTCACTGTCCATAATACTTCTTCACAAAATTCTGGATTCTCGTCCATCAGTGCCATTTTTTCTTCTGTTTTCTTTTTATCCTCTAATTCCCTTTGGTATTCCGAGCACCATGTTTCTATTCCTTTCACTTCTCTGATGATACCTTCTTTTTCTTCCTGCTTCCATTCTGTTTTATCGTCGGTTGCCAACAATTCTTCTGTACCTTCTATTTCCTGTTTTTCTCTGGTCTCCATCTTATTTTCCTGCTTTCTTTTTGAACTCTTCTTCTTTTTCTTCCTTCTCTTTTTCTTTTCTGTTAGATCTTGTTGTTGTACTTTCGGTTTATCCTCTACAGTCATATCGATTTCTTTGCGTTTTTCCTGTGCATTGATCCTTCCAGAATTTGTTTTCCTATCTGTTTGCTTTTCTTCTCCTGTGTTGTCTGGTTCTGCTCTGATTTCCAGTTTATTTTCCGAAAAATTTATGGTGATATCTTTTTTCCTCAATTCATCAATTCCCGCTATAATATCATGATTTAAATCTTCAATCACCACACATTGCATAATATGGAATTTGTTTCCCACTCTTATCTGTACTCCCAAGCCTTCGTTTACTGTCGTCAAATTTTTATTGTTTGCACCCACTAAATCAACCCTAGGAATCTTATACACAAATCTGTCCAAATTTAATTCTTTTACTAGTTTTTTATTGATTAGCGATATCTCCGATCCAGAATCAATCACAATTTTAATCGCTTTATGTTTTATAAATGCATCTAAAAATATTAGATTAGAATTAGAAATTTGTCTGTCGTTGCCTATTGCTACATGATTCATCTCCCTTCTATTTTGTTGTTGGAAGCTCTGGTTATTTCTATCGTCCCTTTGTTCGTTAGTATTCCTATTCGGAGGATTTTGTGCATCTCTATTCCTGTTGTGATTTTCATATGTTCTCTGTTGTGTGTCATTCCTGTTATCGTAATTTTGTTGTCTATTGTAATTATTGTAATTTCTCGGCCTATATTCGTTTGTTGATCTGGGATGTCGGTTTCTCTGGTCATAATTTGATGAATACCTTCTTTCCGCTCCATTATATTGGTCATGTTGTCTTCTATTTCTCATTTCTTTTCTTTTCGCTTCTTTTAATTGAAGGAATTGGCACAAACTATCAATATCTTGATAGTTTCTCAAAATCACGTGATCTTCCAACGTTTCCTCAAAATGTCTGCTGATCATTTCTACCAGCTGTTCGGTAGAATATTTGTATTCTAAATATTTTGAATTGTTATATATCTGCAAAGCATATCTTTCTTCAGATATTCCCATTTTTTCGTGATATTTTCCATTCTGTAGCTCTTGGTTGATTTCTCTCTGTTTATTTTTCCCCCAGAAATAGTTGAGAAATTTATTTTCAAAATCTGTCCAATTTTCAAACTCATCTTCCTTGCTTTCATACCATAACGCTGCTCCTTCTTTCAAATGGTTTCTAATTGTTTCTTTGCAATCGTCAAAATATCTAATATGTTGTAATTTGGTTTTCAAATTTTTGACAAACGGTACTGGGTGTGTTTTCCGAATATCCCCGCCAAATTGTATTTTCGCCTCGCTTGTTCCATGGATGATAACTTCTTTTCTCTCTACCCCTCTTAGTTCAATTTCTGCCATTTGTTTTTCATTTTGCTTTAATCTTCTTTCTACTTCCTTCCTGTCTTCTTGTAGCGCATTTTCAAATTTTATTTCTAATCCCTCCAAATTATCTTTAATTCTCATTTCTTGTTCTTTCATATTATTTTTAATTTCATTAATCTCTTCTATTTGTTGTATCAGTTCTTTCTTTATCCCCTCAACACATCCTTTAATTTCCTGTTCATAGTTTTCCAGACGCTGCTCTATATTTCTCATTGTTTGTTTTGTTTCCCGTTGGTTTTCTTGTTGATTTCTATCCATTTTATCCATTTTCTTTGATGTTTCATTTTGGTTTTTCTCTATTGTTTGTGTCTGTATTTGCATTAGTTGTAATATTTTCTCTATTCCTGATAATTCTTTTTTCTCCTCAACTATTGTAACATTTCCTTCATTATCCGATCCTTCTTCAACAATTGTTTCCTCTTCTCTGTTATCCTCCTTCCTTTCTTGCATTTTGCTTTGACTCCTTGTGGTCGACATGTTGTTTCTTTTTGTTAATGTTTTTGTCCCCGCCAAATGTGAAATTTTACAACACTCTATATGTTTCAGAACACGACAATATTTCTCCCCAAATGTATTAAATTTTCACGACAAATATCAAATATGCAATCAGTAAAATTCAAATAATTCAAAATAAATATCAAATGTACGATTGGTAAAGAAAATAAAATCAAATAATTCAATAGCAGTAAATATCCACTAACTACGATCAATCAATAAATCAAATTTATATTCCCTGGAAAAATTGTCAAAATACTTTCAAATTCAAATTCCCTCAATGTTATATGTTTTTATCTCTGGATCACCTGTACTTATTCCAGATCTCTTTCCCTTCCTTCAAATGTAAAGCTGCGATATTTTCAAGCCCCACGTTTTGGAAGCCAGTTATTGAGATATTTAAAGTCTTGGTGCGCCAAGCAATAATTAGCTAATTAATTTTTTTGATTAATTAAAATTATTTAAATGATATGATTATTACTCTATCACAATTTTAATTCTTTTATCTCAGGGTTAAATTCGTGCTTCAATATCTATGCTATTACATGTGAAAGGTAAGGTCCAAAGAATACCGGAATAATAAAAAACACATATGGTGGTCCAAATCCTTGTTCCTTGTAGACTATATTATCTCCTCTCAACCGATCCCTATGTAATCAGCAATCGTACAACAGATTGTTGCAAGTATATCGTCCTTAATGATCTCCTTCAAAAGCACAAATCATTCAAATTATGATAGCCTTTCTCCTCTCGATAAACTGAATCTCTCGTTGGCCCGAGTGAAAAATGACTCTTGGAATATCTTCTCTTTACGATAAACTGAATCTCTCGTTGGCCTGAACAGTGACTCTTGGAATATAAGTAGGAAAATATGACTTACAATATTTTGCTGCTCCAGCTTCTGTCAGATACACTAACTCCACAAAAACTCACTAACATTCAACACTACTGCTTGCTACTTCTCAGGAACCGCCAGAGAACAATCCTTGTTCCTCTTACAGATTTGGAAAACCAACTGACCTTTTTCTCTCTCCTCCTCAATCTCGCTAAACTTTTTCGTACATACCTATCCCACCTTTTTCAATCTCCGCCAATCAAAACTCGTCACAATTCCCCCATTTTTTCATTTCGATAACAAACAAATTTTTACCTATAATTATAAAATTTCCTAAAACTTATTTACAAATAATATTTTCTATAATTCTTAAAAACTAACAAAAACCTCTATCTAAAATCTCTTCTATTTGTCCCTAATCACTGCATTAATGTATTTTGGAAAACCCCGTTCAATTGTCTTTTTGTTTTCACTTAAAACTATGCGGGTCACTCAAGTATAACAAAGAAATAATTTATGCAAAGCTTACTTTTTGTTTGGTACAGGTAATTCAAGAAATTAATAACTCTCCTTCTTCGAAATGTTTGTTGGATATTATTCTACTTATCTGAATTATTTTAATGTTATTGAATTTTGAAATATTTTTAAACAAACCAATATTTTTCTCGATTTTACATATCATAACAAAAAAATTGATATCACATCCATTTACAAACATAATATCTTAAAACCTTTTGCACACAAAGAATAGGTAAAATTCTTTCAGAAATTTACATTGAAATCGAATTTCTAAATACAGATTGTTCACAAATGATACGCCATTTCTTTAAACTTCAAACCATAATAAGTCAATAATTTTCAACGAAATACCCTGGATTTTATAATTTTAGTGAGAAAAGAAATCAGTTGTCTTTCAAATAGTATTAGAGTTGACTGAGCCTGTTGCCAGCTCTTCGATAAAATCAGAAGTGTCAAGAAATGATGTTTAGTGTGCTATACTGAATGCTGAGAAAAAGAAAAATGTAATGAAATTATAAGTTTAGGTGAAAATACTTCACCTCGTAGCAACAAGAAAAAAACAAAGAAGGCAACTTATAGTAGGAAAAAATGAATTCATTTAAATAAACGGTAAGGAAGTCAAAGGAGTTCTAAAAATGGCAAATCTTCACGTATACCGGGTGAATTCACAGTTGAAAGCAAATAACTTCCTGAATTGAATATGCTGCAATCACACTTTCCAGAAGTAACCTGCGAGTCTCTTAGTTCGAAACATTTAGATATATATATATATATATATATATATATATATATATATATATATATATATATATATATATATATATCTATATATATATATATATATATATATATATATATATATATAATCTGAAACATTGTCTAGTGATCTAAATATAAAGATTTATTCCGTTTTCAAAATTATAGCCAAGTAGCGTCTTTCACAAGAAAAAATGAATGTCATTAATTATATGGCAAAAGAAATTTGAATGTTGTTGAATGAATTATTTTTAGCTTAAGAGATAGTATGTGTTATCTTATTAATATTTAAAGAGCTCCTTCTGACGATATAGAGATATTTGTAAACAAACTTTACTCCTGTCTAAATTATTGTTCTAAACATTTTAAAACCACTATTTTATGCGACGATTTTAAAATAAATTCATTACAACACTATGTTGCTTTCAAATTAATATTCACACAAAACATCCCTTATTGATTATTGTTTGAGTGGTCGCCAAAATCCACTATCCGATGTCTTGAGGATTAGTCGATTTCAACAAAATTTTTACTTCCTCCCCGTCCGAATCAGTCGGCTGTTACCATTGGTTGGACTAAGTTGTCCACCCTTTCGAGCATGGACTATGTAAAGAAAAGGGTTTCTGCATCTGTTTACCTAACTAGTTTTAACTACTTTTAATGTAAGTATTTTACACATATTTGGTAACTTATCAGTCAGAATTTTACCTTAAGTGTTTTGTCATTTTAAAATTGAAATAGAGTTTTAGGCTTTTTCAATGATGATGGTCGGACTAGATCGAAAACGTTTTCAAGATTTCTAATCCTTGTTCATAAATTTTTAAAATTATTTTAATAAATAATATACCATTATACACAAAAAGTTCTTACTTGCATGTAAGTTTTTTTAAACTATGGTATGTTGACAACCCCTAGGATTTTTCCCTTTTACTTCTTAAGGAAACATCTTTTTTTAAGCTAGACAACTCATCTGTAACTGGTTTATTTCATTGTTCTGATTGAGCCTGTATGATCGAAAATAATTTAATATTATAGACGTCTTTGATGCACATCGGTTTTGTTACGCAAGTAGTATCATCTTGTTAATTCTGAGGAATAAGGAGCTACCACACGATGACCAATAATTAGCACCAGCAAATAGTCCAAAGAATTGTTGAATTAGGAACCAACATAATAAAATAAATCTAAAATCTTTAAATTATATCACAAAATATTTCATTGAAAATAACTGACACGAATGCAACTCATTTAGTTACTATGTCGCCACGTGAGTTAGCCCTTTTATAAACTTTTATTGAACTTAATTCATTTAATCTTAATTTAGAAAAATTAATGGAACTTAGCTAATAATTTAACAGAAAATATTAATTCTAAGGCGGTAAGAAATTTGTCGCGTCATCTAGTAACATATATTACAAAGAAGAACAAGGATATTAATGTGACAACAATGATATCATCTTAACATTTGTTCACCAAATATATAATACACGAAAGCCCATAAGAAATACAATTTAGGAATATACTGAAATAATTTACAATATTATATAATATAAAATCAGAAATGTATACTTCTTGCAAAACATTTCAAAAATATCAAATGCTAAACTTCGTCTTCTAAAAAACACACATATTTTCGAAATACTGTAACAACTGCCATTATATTAACTCAACACCAGAGACCAACAACATTTAACGACAAGCATAGGGGGTAGCCTTCAAAAATAGTCTGACAATCAAAACCTATTGATATATATTTTGAATATTCAACAGGTTCGTAATGTGGTTTATTAATAAGTGTACTTCTCAATACAATACAAAAATATTAATAATACATTTCAATGAATAAAAGTGAAAATGCAAATTAAAGTTTTATGGTAATTTGTTATTAGTTTACAGATAGTTTAACAATGTATTTTTTATGTAATATATATATATATATATATATATATATATATATATATATATATATATCTATATATATATATATATATATATATATATATATATATATATATATGTATATATATATATATATATATATATATATATAGTGCTTTTCAGATAGGTAATACTATCTTATTAACACCTTAAATAACTTTTGAACTTCTAAGTTTTAGGAAAAATTTAAGCTTGCTGGGAAAGGCACCTTCTCACTCTCCGTATTATCCCTTAATTTTTTAAAATTACTTTTACCATTTTTTATTTGATATTTGGATTGTGCTCTTTGTACTGATTCTAAAAATGTTTAACACATGATGCTTAAAGTGATTAGTTTATGAGAAAAATAAAAAGAAATACCAAGAAAACTGAATTGAAAAAAAATATTTCTTAACAATTTTATTACAAACATTTAACTACCAAACATTTCTACAATAATTGTTCAAAATGACCGCCATTAACTTTCATACAATAGTACAATCTATTTTGAAACTTTTCTCTGACATTGTTTAACACGTCTGCATTTATTTGTCGACATTCCTCCTCTATTATTTGTTGTAAATCATCCAAAGATTCTGGTTGAGTAGCATAATTTTTTGTTTTTAAATACCCTTATAAAAAGAAGTCAAGGGGTATTAAATCCAGTGACCTAGGCGGTCAATACATCATCTGTCCTCTTGCACCTATCCAATGAGCGGGAAAAGTTTCGTTTAAAAATTGTCACACAGGTAGAACAAAGTGTGGAGCAGCTCCATTATGTTGAAATAGAACCAAATTTTCAGAAAGGTTATCATCATTTTCTACTATTCTTCTAATACAATCCACCATATGCCTAACTTAAGATACGATGCGCCATTTAAGTTTCCAGTGATAAAGAAGGGTCCGATAATGTGATCACCAAGGATTGTTAGTGTCATGTTAGTGTCATAAATTTGTAAAATTCGAGACGACTATAAAAATCTTCTTTATATAACTCTTGTACCAATTTAATTTTGTATGGATCGAACTTAAATTTAAGGAGGATTCGGAAGCCTGTTTATTGTTAACAGTGAATGTGATTGCTTAGCCTCTAAGTTAACTTGTCATAAAATGGCTAATTGGATTGTTTCGTTATTTACGTGTCACTGTCGGTTATGTTTTTTATTGCAAACTAACTCTGTTGCTCTAAATTTCTTCATCAGTTCAATCATATACTTATGAGTTGCATGTATATTTTGGTGTTTTTCATTAAAAATACTTTTATGATTATTATTATTCAAAAAATTATTTTTGTAGTATACTTACCCCTCTTTGGATTCTTTTATGCAAACTGTAAACTATTTTATCGTCCCAATTACACACGTAGCAAAATACTCTGTACAAGTTATATAACAAATTGTCATTGACTATTAACCGATTAAAATAAATGTCCAAATATCGGAAACCTTTAATAATACGATTATAATAAAAAGTGAAATTTTTTGTTTCTTGATTTTTGCAGGTACTAAAAATAGAACAGTTAAATATTTAAAAAGTTTAAATTATGCTACAACCTTTTTTGTTACAGTCAAATAAAGTGAGGGAGATACTACGTCTATATTGAAAGAAAAACTCTCTATTATATAGACAGGGCTGTATTCTTTCGCCACTGCTTTTCAACCTGTATACGGAACAAATATTTCTAGAGGCACTGAAAGAGTACAACGAGGGCATCAAGATTAATGGCGTACCAATAAGTAATTTTCGATATGCAGATGATGCTCTTATACTGGCCGATAACATCGAAAATTTACAGATGATGCTAAATAGAGTAAATACAACTGGCAACCAATTTGGACTGAAGATCAATAGAAAGAAAACTAAATTTATGGTCATCAGTAAAAAGAACATTCAACATATCGACCTGAATATTGAAGCCGAACGTATTGAAAGAGTACCACGATTTAAATATCTGGGATATACAGTAAATGATAAGTGAAACCCAGATGTAGAGATTAAGATCCGAATTGAAATAGCAAGATCCAAATTCATCAAAATGAGAAAGATCTTAAGCAACCGCCACCTAAGCGTTAACCTCCGATGGCGCGCCACGAAATGCTACGTACTCTCTACGCTACTTTACGGAGTTGAAGGGTGGACGTTAACAGCAGCAACTATAAAAAAGTTAGCGGCTCTAGAAATGTGGCTGTATCGACGCATACTGAGGATACCTTGGAGAGACAGAGTGACCAACACAGAGGTATTAAGACGAATGGGTAAAGAGGTGGGTAAATTGTTAACAACTGTTAAAAGGAGGAAAGGGTCATACCTTGGCCATGTGTTCCGTAATGATAAGTACAGTCTGCTACAGCTTATCGTGGAAGGCAAGATTGAAGGTAAAAGAGGTTTGGGCAGATAGAAGAAATCCTGGCTGAGAAACTTGAGAGAAAGGTTTCAAATACCAGAAGCTGCGAACATAATACATGCGGCACAAAACAGAGAAACCTATCGTTTGATTGTCACCAACCTTCGGTAGAAGACGGCATATAAAGAAGAAGAATCACTTCAAGCCGAATGGATTATACATTTTTAAAATTAGCAAAAAAAGGAGAATCAAAATATAAAATCGAAAAGGGGACCTAATTAAAAAAAATAAATAAAGGGATAATACGGTGGTAAGCTTTCTCAGCAAGGCTAAATATGACACAATCTCCCCGTTCAAATATTAATTAACGTGTTTTTGCCCTTTTCCTAAAAATTAGAAACTCAAAAAAGATACAAAAAAATATTTAAGGTTAAAGTTGCAGACTAGATAGGACCATACTTTAAAAATATTTTTAAAGTTTTCTTTTTTTCTTAAATGGAAAACCCTGTATTTTAGTACTGCAATATTATTTTATGATTCTTTAATATTTATTAAGCATTCCCTACAACGAAGTGCTTTAATTCGTAAGTTATTCATAATTTTTTAAGCCAAACATTAATTGCAACAAAAATTAGGTAAATTTTTATAAGGTTGGCCGTGAAAAGATATGTAATAATCTAGACTGGTCCTTAAATATTTATAAAGATATCAAAATGTCTATTTAGGTAAATGTGAACTAACGTTTTGATATACACATGAGATAGGATGGTAAACGAAATATTTACTTAATAAAAATAACGCTGATCGTAGAATGTTCAGAATGTTCATTTATATCTTCTTTAGTTGTAGCTGGTGTTTTTTATAAACCTTATGTTTTATTTAGCACCAGAAAAATAAAAGGAGAATAAAATACAGCTTTTATAACTCTGGAGATCATGAAGGCCACCTTCTCGCTTCTTTTCTTCCATATCCACATTTTCTGACATGTGTTCAACAGTACTACTTAAAATAATTCCGTCCAAAAAATGTGGATACATTTTTCCATTTGCGTGATTCTCGAAAAAGAAACATTTAATGATCATGTTGTATGACTATAGGTGAAAATGTGGTGTAAATAAGAAGTTAACAACTAATAGTGAAAATGATGTCTGTTTACAATACCAAGCTTGTAGAAAATCATGATACTATAACAAACAAGGTATGCTCACTGGCCGTTCTAATTTTAATCGACTTTGCGAATGACGTCATAGCGAGACAAAGCCAGGGGACTTGTGTGGATCTTATTTTAACGATGCATCATATGGCAACGTTGTTCCATTACTGTAATGAACAACTTCGAAACTTAAACAATTAACGGTGAGTATACCTCGATGCCATATCTTGCACTAAGAAGTCATAACAAGTTACTTTCTGTGAAAACGTGGTTTGAAAATGAATTAGTAATTTGTAAAATTAATTAAAGAAATATATGAATCTTTGATTTGATTGTGTGTATTACAAACAAAATAGATATTGCTACAAAACATAAATTAAATATAAAAAACCGGTAAAATGTAAATAATTTGAAATATAAGGAAAAGCAGGTCATACTTCAGACTTTATGAATATCATTTAGACATTTATTTTACAATGTTCGTGATTTTTCACTTGCGGATATTATAATTATCTTTAATATTTTTTTTAGAATTAGTATTTTAAAATACATTTTACATATAAAAAAAGTAATTTTACATCCTCACAACATTTATATATTTTGCAGCTTCTATTAGGTTTTTTAAATAATTGTTAGTTATTTTTAATTTGTTGTGATTATAACTACTTAAAATAGGTTCCAGTTCACTATATTTAGTTACAAATTCCAGTGTTGGTTTGAGTAAACCACCCTCAGAAACGTGGTTTACCCAAGTAAACGATTTGTCGTTAGCGTCCGGAATATATCCAAGTATTTCTTTTTTTTTGTAACTTAAATGCAATGAAACCGGCTAAATTTTCCAATCCATCCCATTTCAGGTCTTTTATATTCGAATTAATAAAATTTTGATGACAGTCAATTGAATCTTCAGGGTTAATTTCTGTATCACCACTAGGAATGTTTAGCGAGGAAAAGATCTCTTCAGTGACAATTTCATAATTAATTATACTATTAGTAGTAATATTCCACTATAGTTTTTTTTAAACAATAGTCAGCTTCTGTAAAATGTTTTGATCATATTCTCGCGGTTTCTACATTAAATTTGTCTCGCTGAAAACACTTGAAGACCTATACTTTACGCATTTGTTTGTCTCTAGGAAACACAAAAAAACGACACTTCGAAAAAGATTTACTTTTTTTATTATAATTGTTTAAACAACGCACCACTACGCAATATATTATGGCAACCAAATAATTAGTCTTCTTTATAAAGTAGCTATAGGTAGTCAAGAGGAAGTTGCGTACGATATATAAATTAGGTGATATTAACACAGTAAACTGAATGTTTTCACCATAAAATTTATATACCAATATAATATACGTATAATAAGTCTTTACTACATCAATGAATAAATAAAAATCTCATTCACTACGTTTTAAAGCACACAGGATAGCAACAGATAGAGCATTAAACATCAGCATTAAACAGGTGTGCGAGAGAGATGTGAACATGCGCGTTGACTTATCTTGTTAGTTATAGTATCATGGTAGAAAATAGCTTCACCTCCAAATAAAACATATTCAAAGAAATATGCATCATGCTTTGTTCCAGCGTCCACAGGCAAAATTCTACTCTTTGATTATAGTTATCTTCATTAAGCTCTTGGTGCAACTGTGATGTTATTCTTTTTTAAAATTCTTTCTTCACTACGTCCACTAAGTTCAAAAGCATGTGCAATTTCCCTTGTAGTAATATGCGGATTTTCAGTGGCATTAAGGATTACATTTAATTCATTTTTTTTTCAATTACAATAGTTCTATTTAATCGGGTTTTTTGGAATTTACATGTCCAGTCCGTTGAAACTATTCTAGTAAACTTTGAAAAACTACTCTTCTTGGCTGTCGTCTATCTAGGAATTTCAGATGATAAAATGTTGTGGCTTGTAGCACATTTTTGTTATACCTTCCTAGCACAAAATGTCATATCAATACGTTCCTGCTTAAAAAATTTATGTTAGTAATAGTAATAAAGCAACAAGAAATATATAATTAGTCTAATGTTAAAATTTTGTTAATGTAAAAGTTTAGTGTCAAAGTCATAGCCAACTAGGGAGAATATTGTATTTTTTATTAATAGTTTACACACTAACAATCTTAGCCATTTAAGTATTTTGATATCTCGTCAAAAACTAACTCAGTTATCTAGATAGATTTTTTTTTAAATTATTACTGATTGAATATGTTCACGGCCAACCTGATAAAATTTCATCTTATCTTTGTTACAGTTCATGTTTGGCCCCAAAAATCACGAATAACTTACAAATAAAAACCTCTAAGGATTGTTGTATCGTAAAATAATATTTCGTTACAATATTAAAGTACAGGGTGTTTCATTTAAGAAAACTCACAAAATACTTATTTCAAGTTTCGACCAGGTCTGTATATCAAAATTAAATCTTTCGCTATGTTAATAAGTCCGGACAATAGGTAGTCTATATTAAAAACCTTTTAAACATAAATATATTTCTTGACGTGAATTCCCTACAATTTTACACGGTATTAATTTTGCTACGAAATTAATAAAAAAACTTAATTATCTATTAAACTACCTCGTAAAACACTGCCAAACCTTATATTGGACAAACTCTCTTAATGAAAGGTCTCCATGTCGAAGGTAACCGTATGCTGTCATGTCTTTTATTGAGAGAATTTGGCATTTTTTTAAATTTTATGGCTTCTGGTATTCTTGGTTTATAGGAGCGGATGGGGACTATGGTTCTGGAGTTCTCAAAATCAGTTTTGTGACCTGTATGACGATGGTGTTAACCTTGAGCTGAAATTCAATCAGAATTGCCAACATAAATGTAATGTTCATGAATCCTCTTTTCTATTATACGATTTGTTTGGCCCATATAAGGTCGGTGGCAGTCGAATGTCATAAACTCCGTGTTGTTTATTTGGAACGTTGTCTTTGATTGATCGAACACGAGGTGAAAGTATTTGTTAGGGGGTAAATATTGTCTTTATTACTCTAGATTTAAGAATTTTGTTGATTTTAACAGTGACACATTTAATGTAAGGAAGAAAAGCTTTTGAATAATGAGTGTATGTTGGATTGAGATTAAGTAGGAAAATGATGTATGTGGATGCTTCTGTTAATGTCATTTTCGCGGTAACTTTTGGACGAGGGCTTGTTTTAAACTAGAGAGCTCAGCGAGTCGACTTGCATCATTGCAAAGGCGTATGGATCTGGAGACAAAAGTATTAATGACTGAATTAATTTGTGAAGGTGGATGATAAGAGTTGGAATGCAAGTAACGATTGGTATGGGTGGGTTTAGATAAACAGAATGATGAAAACTTTGGGATTGGTTTTACTTTATAAAAACATCGAGAACCGGTAGGGATGAGTCAATTTTCACCTCCATCATGAACTGGATACTAGCATGTTTACCATTCAGATGTGTTTGTAAAGACACCAAAGAATCCCTGTGGATATTGTAGCCAACATGTGAGTCTGAGCATCGATGTGGGTAGTGCTTTGGTCTGGAAGTCTTCCATAAAGATATTGGCAATTACTGGAGATAGCGGGAAGCCCATTTGGGCACCAGTTATCTGTCTGTAGAATTTATTTTGGAAGTCAAACGAAGTGTTGAACATACAATGTTTAATGAAAGATAAGTGATCTTGCTCGATACTATATTTAGTTTTCAGAGTGTTTAAAATTGCGTCTATAGGAATGTTTGTAAACAGTAAACCGATACCGAAACTTACTAGAATGTCTGATGCTCAGATAGGGTATTGTTTAAGAAGTTCGATAAAACGAAAATAATTTTTAATGAAAATAAAGAATTTTGGGCGAGAGGTTCTAGAGTTTTGGCCAAGTACATGACCAATGGTTGTGTAGGGTAGTTGTATGCACTGACAATGGGACGTAGACGAATATCGGGTCTGTAAATTTTGGATAGGCCATATATTCAAGGTGTTCTGGAAGACTTTTATTACGAGGAATTAAAAATTGTTTTATGTCAACAGGAAAAGTGGTATTATTGATAATGGCTTTTGTTGTTTTCTCCAGAAAGGTTGTTGGATTATTAGAAATTAGTTTGTAGTCTGGAGCTTTAATGAGATTAGAAAGTTTATTAATGTAAGAATAAGTGTTTGGGATGACGGTGGCATTTTCTTTATCGGCGGGAAGAAGGCCGATTTGGATTTAACTGAAGTTCTTTCTGGGCTTTATTCTCGGATTGAGTTTTTAAGAACTCTAAAAATGTCTTGTTTAGTTATTTTAGCATCTTCGGAAGATAAACTGAAGATGCCTTTTTCAGTTTGACAGATGACTGTCTTAATTGGAATGTAACTTGTGGTAACAGAGTAATTAAAACCTTTTGCTAAAGCTTAAGTGATAATGGTTTAAGACCGAAGTATTCCAGCTTGCGTTTTTTTATTATATTAACCAGTTGTGTTGTTTGGTTCAGCCGTCTAAGGACCTGCTCATTTCTAACTCTGTTGACCCAGCTTATTTTCAGTAGTCATCTGTATACCCACATCTCAAAGGCTGTCAAGCGTCTAAGGATAGCCTCAGTTTAAGTCCACGCTTCCACTCACACACCAAAAACTTTAGTATTTCAGCACTTACTTCATCGGGTCCAAGTGCTTTTCCATTTTTTGCCGTTTATATTGAACGTGTAACCTCACTTTCTGTTATAGATGGACCTGATACAGCAATCGGTGTATAGTGTTCTACTCTCTCATCTTCAAATAATTCAGAAATGTAGTTTTCCCATTCTTTTAACTGTTCATTGATGTCTAATATTCTGTGTCCGTTTCTGTCTTCTAATCTTTGGAATATTGTATGTCTAGTACTTATTTTATCTTCCAAAATCAATTCTACAGACAAATAAATGGTGCCCCAATATGCTCCCCACTTTCTCCGGTAATTGCCAATAATTATGGAAAACACTTCGAGACCTATAAACATCAATGCTTAAACCCACATGTTGGCTACGATATGTTGACGATACATTCGTCTTTTACCTTCATGGCAGGGATTTTTTGGTGTCTTTTTAAAACCATCTAAATCCAGTTCACGATGGAGGTAAAAAATTGATTCGTCTCTATTGTTTCTCGACGTTATCATAAAGGAAAACCAATCCCCAGGTTTTATCACTTTGTTTATCAAAAACCACCCATACCAATCGTTACTTGCATACCAACTCTTATAATCCATCTTCACAAATTAATTCAGTCATTAATACTTCTGTCTCCAGATCAATACGCCTTTGCGATGATGCAAGTAGACCCGCTAAGCTCTTAAGTTTAAAACAAGCCCTCATCCAGGACCACAGATATTAATCCTTTACTGAATCTCAACTCAGACCCTCATCACACACAGGTTTTTTTCCTTACGTCAAAGTTATCAGTGACAAAATCGACAAAATTCTTAAATCAAGAGAAATAAAAAAAATATTTAACCCTCAACAAAAACTTTCGTCTCTTGTCCGATCAAACAAAGACAAAATTCCAAATGAACAACACGGCATTTACGAAATTTCTTGTGCAGACTGCGCCCGATTTTATATAGGCCAAACAAATCGTAGAATTCAAAATAGGATTTATCCATTTCTCTTCGCAATTCCGATTCAATTTTGGCTCTAGATTAACACCATCTTTATACAGGCCACATAATTGATTTTGAAAATTCCACAATCATGGCCCCCAACCGTTACCTATAAAACAAGAATTGTTCGAGAAGCCATATAAATTTAATAAATAATAAATTGTCTCAACAAAAGAGATGATCGCATACAGTTACCTTGGATATGAAGACCTCCCATAAAGAAAATATCGTCCGCTCCACCCGAAAATCAAAATCCCACTGTCAGAAATGTTTGCACTATCCCCCGTGCCAATATCTACGCTAACATCTACGCTCTGCAGAAGACATCAGAGGATGTCGAAAGCTCGGGACAATGATAATCGACGCGGTTCAACCCGGAAGTCTGTTGAGTTTAATATTAATTCTTGTAATAGTGTTAATCTTATCTCTAGGTTTAATATATTTATATATGTATATATATATATATATATATATATATATATATATATGTTTATATATATATATATATATATATATATATATATATATATATATAAATTATAACAATTTAAATATTTTTAAGGAATTGGATATGAAACCGCACTTAACTTTGCTACTAGAGGAGCTAAAGTCATTTTAGCATGTAGGGACCTTGAAAAAGCCGAAGAAGCTAAGGATCGCATTATATCTAAAACTGAAAATAAGAATGTTGTTGTTAAGTCACTTAATCTAGGTTCATTACAGTCTGTTAGAGATTTTGCAAAAGATATTAATCAAAATGAAGAAAGATTAGATATTTTAGTTAACAACGCCGGTAGTGGTGGTCTCAACCATAAATATACTGAAGATGGTTTACAGCTATTAATGCAGATTAACTATTTTGGCCCATTTTTACTTACAATTTTATTAACAGGTAAGTACTCTTGGATTAAATTAAAAATATGCAAACAATTGTAATAGCTGGCTACGTAAATGAAATTTTAACTTACAGTAAAAAAGTTCACGTATACGGTAGATTACAATTTCATAGAAAGTAGATAAATAAACGGTATAATACAAAGTCTGTAAAAAATACCGCCAATTTTAAATTCATAAATAAATATGATAAATGATAACGTGAATTTTATAGTGTGCCCAAATATAGAGGGTAGCCGAACGAAAAGGAATTACGACAACATTTTTAAAACACCTAATGACAGGTACATTTTTGATTAAAAGGTAACACATTTTTTCGGTATTTTCGATTATTTTACTTTAACCTCTAAGCTAAAGTAAGAAGTTTAAACCTTAAATTGTATTTAACTGCTTACTTAGTTGATTTCGTACGCCAATGGTTTAGATTTTAATTTATTTCTTCACGCAGCTTTCGTTTTTTTTTATCACATTTGTCACATTAAGTCGATGAAAAAGCGCATAAAGTAAGTGAAATTAGAGAATTCCTTTTAGTAAATATTAGTTGTAAGTATTAATTTGTATTCTTTTAAAAATTTATTCATCATCATTTTGGCTTTACAGCGCTGTGAGGGTCCTAGCCTCCCCAAGAATTTTTTTCCAGTCGTCCCTATCCATCGCCTTCCTCCGCCAAGCACGTATTTCCATATTTCTCATATGTGATATAGGAATCTATGTTATCTTTTTATGTGTTTTACGATATCTGGTTCCTGGTATATTCTATAGAGTTCGAAGTTGTATAGTCTTCTCCAGACACCATTTTTATTTACCGCTCCATAGAAATTTTTCTTTCGAAACATCGTAACCTGTTTTCATTGCATTTTATTAAAGTCCAGGTTTCTGAACCATATGTTAGGACTGGGCGTATTATTGTTTTGTAGAGTTTTAATTTTGTATTTCTTGATATAACTGTAATAAAATTTATTATTAAGTTTTATTCTATTCCGGAAAGAGGACCTAATTTAAAAGTTTAAGGAATAATGTATAGGGAATTATATTTGACCCCATTGCAATTATAAAATGGGGTTGATGTAATAACCCCGTCGGGGTGATTCTTACCTTGGCTTCCGGGTTAAAGGTAAAATAATCAAAAATACTGTAAAAATGTGTCCTTGTTTAATCAAACATTGAACTGTCGCTGAGTTTTTTAAAAATGTTCTCTTAGTTCCTAATAATACCTCTGTTTCGGTTTCGTCCGGCGTCCAAATACGTTGTATATTTTATATGTTGGTAATTTATATTAGTATACATATATGTTTGTACTTGCGTTAAAGAACGGTTTCTTTAGAAAAATGTATGTTTTAATTCAGCTAATAATATGATTAATGGATATATATATATATATATATATATATATATATATATATATATATATATATATATATATATATATATATATATATATATATATATACATGGTGGTCTTCTCATTCTCTAAACAGAACCACCAAAATCCTCTTCTATTAAACTTTTAAGACTTAAATGCTTTTTGAACCTACAGTATCCAGTAATAAACTATAAAAGTCTGATAATTTAGCTGTAAATTTGGCTGAATATCTCTTGAATAACTTAATAACCTTAAAATCTCTTAGAATCTACTTTAAAAGACTTATTTCGTATCATTTTTGTGTGTTTGCAATTGTAAAGCATTATTTAATACCAACTAGTGGAGTGCGTATCCCTTTTTTGGATAGTTCATAAGCCTTCTTTTTCCCGATAGCTGTAATAATTTTATTTGCAGCTGCTCGAAAGCAGTCCCTTCCTGGACTGTGGACTAACCTCGACGTGGTAATTGTAATTGGTCTTGATCCCTACTAATATAAGGGGAGCACAACCGATGAAACCAAGACAGTCTAACTAGCATCCGCCGTTAGTGCACTGGGTGGTCGCCGAACTCTGAAAGAGGCAACATTTATTCTGATTTGCTGCTCCGTCTTCCCCCACCCAAAACGCTTCATCTAATTGTACCAATTTCTGACAAAAATTTAAAGGCTCTTAAGCTCTCCCTGCCACCTTCCAACTCTAGGACATAAATCACAGTCACCAGCGGTTAAAAACTTTAAAGAAAAAACTCGCAAAAAATAAACAATGAAAAAAAAAACGTGCTAGAAATAAATGTGCGATAATCTTGAGACAGACATCTGGGGTGATGCGAACAAGAGAGTTACCAAACATCCCAAAGCTAGTAGTATCCTCAAAATCGAAGAAAGCCGTAGAAGAAAACTGACAGAAGAGCTATTTCCATAAAAAGAAATATAGAAATTCACAGCTTTACTATGCAGAAACACCGGCAGCCGATTTTTTTACAGAGAAGCTGATGATGGCAAGGAAAGCACTAAAGGCCGGGAGAACACCTGAACCCGACAGAGTTCTATCAGAAATTTTAAAGAAAATCATAGAGGAAGAAGCCCATGGGTGAAAGAAATCATGAATGACCTCCTAAGAAAGCAAAAAGTTTCAGAACCATGAAAAACGGCAAACCTTTTACTTATTCCCAAGCCTGAGAAAGAACATGGGGAACTGCGAGCTTTAAGACCGATCTGCCTTATAGACACAACCGGCAAGATCTTCAGAATATTTATAAACACGAGACTAAAAAAAGTAGTCATAGACAAAGGGGGTTTGTCTGATTAACGCCAGTATGGGTTTGGGAAAGGTAAATCTACAATAGGCGTAGTCAGTCGGATCACGAAATTAACTACTACATGTAGGAGCAAGTGATTGGTGACCTTCTTTTTAGATATAAAAAACCTTCAACGGTGCGAATACCAATATTTGAATTACTGAAGAAATTGGAAGTATCCCCATAGCTATAAAACAGTAAAAAATACTTCTTAAGTAGATAGATTAACATAGTAAAGAGAGATATGCAGATATTGGCATAAGTGCCACAAAAATCGGTACTGGGACCATTGCTGTAAAACATCCGTTACAATGATGTCCTAGAAAAATATTCAAAAGCCATAGCTTACGCAGGGCACAGGCTATAGCTTACAAAAATGATCTGGTCGTTATAGTAGAGCACAATGAAAACAGGCTTGGTTGATACTCTCGGGAATAAAAGGACCTAGAGATAAATCCAATCTACTTAACCAAAAAGGTTATATACCTAAGAGTAATGCCGGACAGTTAACAGTTATTTGGCCAGTATACATGTCAAATATGCTGCAAACGAGGTCGAACAGAGAGCAACTCATTGGCAATAATTATGCTATATATAGGAAGCCCAGGGACGCGAAAAAAAGGATTCTGATGGAAGTGGTACATTCCACAATTCTATATGTACCGTTGTGGTATCATGTAACTGACCAACGTAAGTACAAATAAATTTTAGAGGCCTAAAGCAAAGTACTTTTAAGGGCCGCATGCGCCCATAGAACGACCTCGACGGTAGTTCTACAAGGAATAGCTGGGGTATGACGGTTACACCTGCAGATCAAAGAGAGAGCCAAAGCATACGGCAAGAGTAATAAAGAGAAGGTACAAAACAGAATAGAAACAACTACAAGTTGGCAGAAAAAGTGGTGTTTACACTCTTTTAGAAATACAGACGGTTTTAAAATAGCAAACGAAAAAGACTCTTTCTACTGTTGAATGCCATTAGCAACAGCCGTGCTCTCTTGGCTGTTGAAAGCCTACAAATACTGCGAGTGTGTGTAACAGCAGTATTGGTAAGACTTTTTATAAACTTGATTTGCTATTTTTATCTGTATAACCCTTTACTACTTATCCTAATTTATTCAAACCAGCCCTATTTAATACAGTCCTTATACACTAAAATTATATTAATAGTTTCATATATGCACACCCTTTTTTGTACAAGTGGGTATACGAGCGGAGGGTTGCATGAACAAGAACTCTGATATAGGTTATGGAGGAGTGGGTGAAGTACAAATATAAAGCACGAACTACTTCTTTACGAAAGAGATATGCTTAAGCATGTGTAGCTGGGAGGTTCAGTCATGGCATGAGGAGATATATCGTTTGACGCTTCCACGGAATTAGTTTTTCTCGAGAATGGGACATTGATAGCGTATAGTTACTTGGCACAAGTTATAGAAGATTATATTTAACCGTTTATGGTTATTCTTGGAGACAACGCAACATTAATGCATGAAAATGCAAGGCCCCACACTGCTCGGATAGTTACTGAGTATCTTGATGAGGTTCAAATCATACAATTTGTTAGGCTTGCTCACATTCTACATCAATCTATAAATCACATAAAACATGTTTTGGATGAGATAAGAAATGTTTACGGAGTCATATGTCGGCCCCCAGAAAGTCAAGAGAGCTTCGCGACATGTTGGTACAGGAATGGAACAATCTTCCGCAGAATGTTATCCAAAAGCTGCTGATTCAAAGCATGCCTAGTGGTGCGCCAGATGTTATCACTGTCAGAGGAGAGAATACTTACTATTGAAGTTCAAAATTTCTTTTGTTTAAACAAAAAGCACATTAAATTAAAATTGTTTTTTTTCAATATTTAGTATATCAAAAGAAAATTGTCCACTTTGATTACTTTCAATAAACTTTAAAGTAAAAAAAAAGGTTTTTTCTTTAAGCAATCCGTTAGTGAACTATGTAACAACCAAAAATATTTAAAAAAGAATTATAATTTCTTAAATAAATTAAAATTACGATAAAATTACCCTAATTTATGTTTGGCAGTATATATATATATATATATATATATATATATATATATATATATATATATATATATATATATATATATATATAATGGTTTTAGTGGTTTTCGATATTATGTTTATCTTTCCTTTGTTGGAATTCTTCCTCTAGCTCTGTATAATTTCTTAACTATTACTTTGAGTACACTAGATATTTAATCTGTGAGTTCGTTGTTAATATTTTGTTTAAGTTTGGGTTGTATGTTACCTTTCAATAAGTTATGATCTGTGAGAACATAAGATCCATAAGTTCCAGATAATATTTTATTTACTTTGAGTTTCTGTATATTTTGTTACTTATTTTAGGTTAGGTTCAATATAACCTTAAGGCTTAACCACCATTTCACTTAGCCTTAGAGGTCTATTGTGGCTTGTTTTTAGATTAAAATCGTCCCTTTAGCTAAGTCTTTTTATTAAAATCTGTTATGTTCTTAGGATACACTTCTACAAAGTCGTAGGGCTTGAGTTGATAATGCTCAAATATATGTATCCTCACTTTATCTAACCTTGGGCAGTCGCACAAAACGTGTTCCGGCGTCTCGTCATCAGCTTAATAGAATCTGGGGTTCTCACTTTCTGTCACTCCGATTGTGTTTATGTTCCCTTTGAGGAGACAGTATCCTGTAAGGAGAATTGTAATAGTTCGCAGATCATTCCTAGTCATATCTAGTAGATCCTTGGATATCTTCTTCAAATGTTCGTTTATAAAAGGCTTTGAATGTTTAAGACCCATTTGTTTGTACCAGTGGTTACGTTTTATCTTTTCCACCCAGTCCTATATTGTTCTTTTGGCTGTACTTCTTGCTATGTCAATGACAGGTATTGCGCCCATGAATGTTTCTTTTGCCCCTCCTCTGGCACATATATCCGCTTCTTTGTTCTCTTAAGTACGTCCAGGTATCCAGAGTAAACTTATTTTGTTTAAACGTTTGTTACTTTTTCCGATCCACATCAGATTCTCAAGACAGTTCAAAACTGACTTGGCGTCAATTTAATTTTATTCCAGTACCTTTAATGTCACCTGACCATCAGATATAATTTTTATAGCATTTCATTAGTTGTTGCAGGCATATCTCTATAGCATTAATGGCCACTCAGAAGATAGTAAAGTGATAACCTAGGCTTTCGCTAAGCATTAGCCTTGGTTTTCTTCCGTACACTCTAGCTCCAAATCCTTAACCAGTTTTAGAGCCGTCAGTCTACCAATATTGATTTGCCATTAAAAACTTGTTTTATTCGACTTTTATTCATCTCCTCTTGTAAAAAGGACGGTAAATAGCCTTACGAAATTAAATTGAGGTTGCATTGCATCTGGTACCATTTCCATTTCTAGGTGATATTTAATTATTTCTCCAGATTTGATCCCGGTATCCTTTTGCCTTCCTGGTATTCTATCCACTTTCTGTATGCTCCTACCTTTTTCTTCATCCATACATTATATATATATATATATATATATATATATATATATATATATATATATATATATATATATATATATATATATATATATATATATATATATATATATATATAATGAAGGGCGGTCAAGCATGACCTCCATGGAGGCAGTTAGGGTAGTCGACATCGCTTCTCTTTGGTGTATTCAGTCATATATAGCCAGTACATCTGTTTGGGTTTTATACCCCATATTTTTGCACATATCTTTCGACATGTATACAGGGAAAGCTTAACTTAAATGGTTATTATTACCATCTTACTAAATGGGCGTTCCTTGGAAGGCGCTTGTCTAGTTTTACTTCTAAATATTTGACTTCATTCGTCGCTTTGATAGTTTGTTCATACAGAGCGGTTATCCAAATGTTATCTAGGTTCCGTCTCCTTGTAAAACTTACACTATGACCATTTTACTAGGATTGGCACATAGTTTTTCCTTGTCGTACCCTAGTAAGAGTATTTAATGCTATTCGGAATGTGCTGGATAAAATATTACCATATTTTTCTCTTACCATAATTACTAGAAAACTTGCATAGGCCTGCATTTCTACCCCTGTGTGTCAAGGATTAAGATCAAGTCGTCCACCAGGAGTAACCACAGAAGGTGAGAAAATACTTCCCCCTGCGGACACCCCTTAGGTGTTTTGGCCAAAATCTCCTCTACTCGTATGTCTGTTAGAATCAGTCTAATCTTTAGCATATTCCTTATGATGTTGCTGAATTACAAAAAGAATTTGGTAGTGTAGTCTATAATGCAAATCTTTTTATCTAGAGAGGTGGTTATTGCAATTTCTCAAATATTAATTATTGTCTTTCTTGATATGTATGCTGGTTGTCATTGAGAGTATAATATCATTATGGCCCCTCCAGAACATGTCTATGAATATTTTTTTTTATTGTCTTAAACAGAAATGATGCAAGACTGATCTGTCTGCAGGATTTAGATAGGGCGTTGTCTTGTCTCATTTTGTATATGTACACCACTCTTACAGTTGTCCAGTCTTTGGCATATACCCTAGTGATATGCTAGCCCTAAAGATCTTAGGATGTCAATACGATGTCCAATCCTTTTTGTAGTAGGCCAGGAAATATTTAGCGTATCTCACTAATCATTGCCCACTGAGAGTAGCTATCAATGGACGACCCTTCGAGATGCAAGTGGTTTGTATAGTCAGTCAAGACCCAACCTGGGTTGTAGTGCTACGAGAAGAAGAATTACTGTCTATCCCATTTAAGAGGAGACACTACTGTTCTGCTTTAGGAGTCTGTGATTTATTTCCTAACAATAAAAAGGTATCTGTTACGGGATGGAAATATTTACATAGTTGAAAAAAAAAGATAATATGTAGGATGTAATCAATAATATAAAAATCTTACTTTATGTTTCATTCTGAAACTGTATGTATACTTGTTGTTACCTTTTTTTCTCCATAACTTCTTTTACAGACTTTTGCCCTTTACAGATACCAGTTGCTATTTAGAATTATATATTACATCCATACACAAAAATACTTATTGTGTATTGTTTATTGTAAACGTGTGTTTATTTATTTGCTCTCATTTATAACATAATTTCGTTAAAAATATTCGGAAATTTAATATTTCAAATTACAACACAAATACCTTCAAACAAAACAAAACAAAAACATACATCGATTGTTACAACGGGAACGACAATAAACGAAAAGAGGCTCAAATTACATCTATTGCAGGAAGAATCAATAAAAGATTTATACAAAAGAAGACTAGACCAAAAACTAGAAGAATTCAGATATGACACGTTAGATGAAATGCATGAACACATAAAAACCTGCCTGATTTCAGCGGCCTTAGAAGCTCTTGGAAAAGACGACCAAAGGAATACCCATCAGAATATCAAATTAAGGGAAGACACATTGAAATGCATAAAAGAAAAGAAAAAACTACACATAAAATACCTAAACACCAAAAAACAGGAAGACTTAGACCTATATAGAGCGAAAAACAGAGAGGTAAAGAAAAGAGTAACAAATGAAAAGAACGAACGATGGGAACAAGCATGCACAAAGATAGAACGACATATCGGAGGAACGAGAAATTCAGAATCATGGCGAATATTAAAAGCACTTCAACGAAATAAGACAGAGAAAACCCAGATCGGCAAAATTAGTGAAAACGAGTGGCAAGAATACTACGTAGAACTACTTACAGAAAACCGTCCCCAATCTCAGGAAGAGAATATAGAACATGCAGGAAATGGGGCATACGACCAGATAGAAATAAGCCTGGCAGAAGTTAAGAGAGCAATCAAGACATTGAAGAACAAAAAAGCCAAAGGACCCGGAGGAATACCAAACGAACTAATTAAAAACGGAACGGAAAAGTTATTCCGCATGCTACATAGAATGTTCGAAAGAGGACTAAATGGAGAAGAAATACCTGCGGAATGGACACAAGCATACATCACATCCATACATAAGAAAGGAAACAGGAAAAAATGTGAAAACTATAGAGGAATTAGTATAATATCGTCGGTAGGTAGACTTTACGGGAAAATTATTAAAGAAAAACTAGAAACTGAAATAATAGGAAAAATTGGAGAAGACCAAGCAGGGTTCACAGTAGGAAAATCATGCCTAGATCATACGTACACATTAGAACAACTGATAGAGAAGAAAATGGCAAAAGGTAGACCGGTCCATCTGGCCTTTGTTGATCTAAAGAAAGCATAGGACTCAATACCTAGAGTCAAATTATGGGAAGCAATGAATGATCTCGGAATCCGACAAACACTAATAAAAGCAGTTAAAGCACTATACAAAGAAAACAAAGTAGCTATTAAATGTGGAAATAAAGCCTACAATCCATTTAAGACGACAAAAGGACTTCTACAAGGCTGTGCTACGTCCCCTACTCTGTTTAAAATATTCTTGGAAAAGACACTCAAACCATGGAGGAGAAAGTGCGAAGGAATGGGCATACCAGTAAGAGACGAATACCTATACACCTTAAGTTTTGCCGACGATCAAGTAGTCATCGCACAAGATGAAGAAGATCTCAGCTTTATGCTCAGAAAACTAGAAGAAGAATATAAAAACAACGGAATGGAAATAAACTTAAAGAAAACCGAATACCTAACAACAGAAAACAAGGATATGAGAAACCTAGAGATAGACGAGGGAAGACAAATAAATGGAACAGATAAATTCAAGTATTTAGGAACCATAATATCGAACCAGGGAACAACAGAAGAAGATATAAACAACAGACTGAGACAAACAAGAAACTGTATAAGACAACTAAACTCAGTGTTGTGGGATAAGAACATTACGATAAAGACAAAAAAGAGAATATATAACACCCTGACAAGAAGTATCCTGACATATGGGTCCGAAAACTGGACAATAAACAAGAGAAATAGAGGTAGAATAAGAGCAGTAGAAATGGAGTTCCTGAGGAGAAGCTGTAGACTTACAAAAAGAGACAGAATTGAAAACGCAGAGATTAAGCGGAGAATGGGAGTGCAATCAGACATAATCGACTATATAGAGGAGAAGAGACTATCCTGGTACGGCCACGTCAGAAGAGCGGACAGAGGACACTGGATAAACAAAATCACAGAATGGAGCCCGATTGGAAGAAGAAAGAGAGGAAGACCCCGAAGGTCATTCAGAGATGAAATCGACGAGGCTATGGAGAAAAGAACCCTGCGAGATGGAGACTGGAATGACAGGGAAAATTGGAGAAAACGGTTGAGTGAAGGAAGACAGTGAAAACTATGGAAATCCTTAGTAGTAGTATACCTTCAAACGAGAAGAAACAAATAACTAAATACGACATAAATTCAAATTATAGTCATAGCGATAAGATAAAAGAATTTTTAATGTCTTGCCTTATGTTTCAGAATATATAAAATAGAAATAAAATTAACAAAAAAATATTGTTTATTCACCAAGCTATTTTAGAATAAAGGAAATACTAATACCTGAAATACCTATTTGAACTACTCTGATTTTTGGCTATTATATTACTAATTAATATTACAAATATTACAACTACAACTTCTATCAAGTGGATGCTTGAAGTACTAAATATTAAAAATGTATTCAATGTTTGGTATTTTATTACACATTGTAAATATTTCATATTGATAATATCTAATTATAAATGTCTTTTAGACTGCGTTATGTATTTAAGAAATAGGCGCAACTATGTTAAACGTAGGTATGGGTAAACGTAAGGCAGTGCAGCAAATACATAATTCACTAACGTGGAAATACATAATTAATAAATACATGTCATTTATTATATATCGATAATATGTATATCTATACCTATATGTTGATTGTTTTAACTGTTACTTTGTATTTCAGGGTTACTAAAAAAATCAGCCCCCAGCCGAGTAATAAACGTATCATCTATGATGGCAAAAACCAATAATTTAACACCAGCAAATATAAATGATCCACCGCCAGGTCCATATATTAGTTACGGGAACACTAAACTCGCAAATATATTATTTACAATCAAACTGGCGGAAATATTAAAAAATTCAAATGTCACTGTTTACTCCCTTCATCCTGGAGCAGTACAGACTGATATATTTAGACGAATAAACGGATTCAAGAGACTTATTTTCATGCCAGTTTATCGAATTTATTTTAAGGTAAGATATATATATATATATATATATATATATATATATATATATATATATATATTGAGAAAAGGTGTACGACCGTCAATCCAAGATAAATTAAGGATCACTCGGAAGAGTGGTGGGATGTGTTACCTTAAAAAGATATGTAGCAGGCAGTGATATTAAAATTGTAAAGACGCTTAAGTAAATGGACATTATACGATTACGATGTATAAACAATAAATTGAACTAAATACATTTAACAATTTGTTCAAACTACGCACAGCAAAAAGAACATGTGTTTTTTTATACATGTATAAGTAAAAAAAACATTGAAAAAGAGTATGAAGAACTAAGAAAATCAGAGATGCACTTCTAACAATATAGCAATAGTTATGATTTAATTTTAACTTTAGGTAGCATTATTAAAGTAATTAATATTGAAATTGAATAATTTAATGTATAATGAAATTACCACTCCTGGCTTCTTGAATGCTGCCGGTAAAATGGTATTATATTAAAACAAACGCGCCAACAACGTGAAAAGACAGTAAACCTTGAGGTCATTAATTAGGACAGAACAACAAGGTGAAATACCAACCCTAATAATAGAGCGGTTTATTTAAATGATAAGATGAGTTTGAATGACAACCTGCCTGTAAGGAACCAATAAATGAAAGGAAAGGTGGTTAATAACACCAAATTTCCCCCCAGTGATCGGTTAAGAAAAAACAAACAAACAAGTGAGGTCAATCCAAAAACTCATATATAAATCGTCAACGTTGTGGCTGGTTAACCCTACAGCAGGCGCTCCGACTACCGTTTCATAACCGGGCGCGCTGTGTATTTTGTACACAAAATACATTTTAGTTGATTTTACCAAATTTAGTGCGTTTTAACAAAATGACAACCACGATTTACAGAAATAGTTTATTGTTACATAAAATAATAAACATAAAACATGTACCTACGGGTTACTTCACTCGATTTCTTCTGATTGCTGCCGTTCATTGTTCTTACATTTTACGCAGGTAATTGTGGTTTCTGAATGCATTTTACATACAAATATTCTACATAGCCCACATCTAATTGTTGTGCTGGAATTTTTTGAGCCTGGACATATTGCACAACGTCCACGTTTTCTAAAGCTTTGCACTTCTGTTCTAGTAGGTTCTTCACATGATTTATATTTCATTAGAAAACCTTGAATATCCTGAGGAAGATATCGCATTGTCGCTCTTTCTGAAAGATGTACTTTCATTAAACTCAAGCTTAAATTCTTTAGAAAAATTCAGCGACATATTTTATCATTTGTTTTATTGGCACAAAACAACACCTGCGCGTTGATACCCGTCATATCCATTAGAGAAAAAAATATAATTAGTGGCCATCTTCTGGTTATTCTTTTTACAGAATATGATGCACACATTTGGTCAATAGTATCCACACCGCCTTTTGTGGCATTAAAATCTAGAATAATTTCTGGTTTTTTAGTTTCGACGTCTACGGTGGCAGTGTCATGCATCGTGGATAAAAGTATGACCGACTTACTTTTTTTTGGAACAAATGAAACCAAAGTGACATTTTTCTGGAATCCAAACAGTGACGTTCCCACTTCTTTTTGTTTTTGGGGTAAAAATTCCATAGGTATTTCCCTTTTGTTTTTTCTCAAAGTGCCAATTGTAGTTATTTTATTTTCCAAAAGGGAAATAGCTAAAGGATAACTGGTATACCAATTATCGGTTGTCAAATTGCGATTTGAACCTTTTGTATAAGCCTATCTACAATATCACTGGGAGAGCTTGATACAGCATAAAGCCCCTCAGGTTGCCGTCCACAATAAACCTCCAAATTTCCAACAAAGTAAGTTTGTGCATCGCCCAAAATGAACAGCTTGATACCATATTTTGCTGGTTTATTTGGTAAATACTGGATGAAATTACAACGTCCTCTGAATCCCTCTAGTTTTTCGTCTATTGTAACAAATTCACCAAGATTATAGGAGTTTTTACAGTTACTAACAAATGCGTCCAATATTTTTCTAATTGGTGCAAGTTTGTCATATATTTTCCGTTCGTGTCTTGTGGTTTTGTCATCAAAGCGCATTGAGCGTAACAAAAATAAAAATCTTTTGTAACTCATTACAGCTCTAAGAATTTCTATACCTGTTCCATCAGATGTCCAAAGTTCAAGTGCGTTAGTATGGTTAGCCTTTTTAGTGCCTAGGAGGTAAAGCACTCCCAGTAACGCCATTATTTCACTTTTTGAAGTTTGTTTCATATCTCGTTCTCTTTTATATTGAACAGATTCTTTTTTACTATCAATGTACGAATTAGTAAATTGTACGATGTTTTCTAATATATCAGAATCTATAATTTTTTCAAAAGCTGAAAGTTCTGAGGTCTTACGCCATGCAGTTTTTTTATCTTTACCTTGAAAATATTCGAAAGCAGTCGTACTTACTGCAGTATTATCCTTGAAGTTACTGGCTCGGTCGTGGTCATTCTGTTCTTGTTCAGATTCAAAATTGTGGTCATCATGGTGTATTATTTCTTCATCTGTCTCAGATTCATCGCACTATTCTATTTCACTAGTTTCTGTTTCTGGGTCGTCATTAAGAATTTTATATAACTCAGCCTCATTTAAAAATTCTTTCTAGCCATGCAAAAATAAAAAAAAGTAACACACAAATAATATAACAATGCAAATAAATTCTTACATGATATTCTCTCAGCTTAGCCGTTATATTCCTTCTCAATTATGTTACAATATCCTGTTCAACCTAAAATAAAGTAAAACTAAAGTTAATTTGACTTTAATTTCGATTTACATTTTTTTATAAAGTAAAATAATTAATGGATAAAATACTTACACTAGAAGGCGCGCCGTGTATTATGTACACAAAACTGTCACACTCTCGTATTTCTAAGAATTCTCACAAAACAGCTGCAACAAAACATATTACTCAACTATTCGAACGACAGATCTCTACTGGACGAATAGACACGACGATATCTCCAGATTGACGACACTTCTATTTTTAGACGACTTTTTCTATTGGACGTGTACAAAATACACGGGCGCGCCCGCTCGAGGGTTAATCAGCCACAGGTGAACATCAATTAAAATTTCCAACAGTCCAAGGTTCATACACTTGGAGCTGCAAATGATAAAGGATTCTATGAATCACATCAATTATATAACTGTATTAAACTATTTGATTAAAAACAACTAATACAAATATGTGTATATGCAACACGTGACTATGTCAAAAGTAATGCAAGTTGCATAAGTGTAACTACTTACTTATATACTGCATAATGTATGTATGTTGTTCACCAACAATAAGGACGATCAATCAGATGTGCAAAATGATTGACATAATTAAATGTATTGTTTGAAAATGTTTTCAAAGTTTATGTTAAATTAAAAAAAAATATTTTATGATCTGAAATAAAGTTATAAACGTCTCGATGGGAATATCCACGATATATTTATTAAAAAAGACAATTTAATGACGTTTCGACTTCTAGTTCAAAAATCGTTGTCTAAACATCTAACAAATGGTTAATTAATATATTTTTTTTTATTTAGTCAGCGGAACAAGGAGCTCAAACTAGTCTTTATACTGCTTTAGAACAAGGTTTGGAAAAATATTCTGGCTGCCATTTTGAAGAATGCCAGAGGGTTAAGAGATATCCTGTTGCAAATAATTCTGCACTGGTAGATGGAGTTTGGGAAAAGACGGTAGAACTATTAAAATGTCAAAAGGAAGTTTCAGAACTTTGATAAAATAAAAAGTTTTTTTAAATAAGTGTTATGTCTGTTATTTATATTTACTAACTAAAATCTCACCCTTTATATATTATACGTATATGTGTGGATAATAGGATTAAAATACATTTCGTTTTAAAATAAAGAAAAAAAATATGGAGGCATACTTTATACAATATACTTTATTACAATATTTGTGGCAATTGCCTAAACTTTATTATTTAATTTTTTTGAAGTTATACTTCAATACGCGCGCTCCACGTTGGAAATTTGTACGGGAGTGAATTGGTGAAATCATTACATATGTAAGATAATGAGTAAGAGAGAAACAGAAGATATATTTTCTCTCTCTTACTCTCTCGAGAATAAAATGTTCCTTTTGTATATATATTTACTATTATATATATATATATATATATATATATATATATATATATATATATATATATATTATTATATATATATATATATATATATATATATATATATATATATATATTATATATTATATATAATATTATATATATAATATAATATTTATTAATATTATTATTTATGTGATATGTTTTGTATTATTTATTAAATGTTCATAATTATTTTAGACTTTCGTATTTCAAAATATTAATCTCAATAAATCACTGTCTGACGTAGAACTGTCAATTTTGAAATACGTTTATGTCATGTCTAATTGGCAAATATTTTACATGTTTGGTTCATACGCTGGTGTATGTGAGTTCGAATCTCAATATGAATTTCCTTTTTTATTTTTGAAATATTTAAAAATCCCACGTTAATTTTATTAAATATATGTAATATACGCAAAAATGCTAAATTTTAAAATAAAATGAAAATTTACAACATAATCCGAGTTGTTGGTATTTGAAGTTATACTTCTAGACGCGCGTTCGACTTCGGAAATTTGCACGGGAGTGAATCGGAAATTTGCACGGAAGTAACAAGCCTCGTTATGCATGTTAAATTATAAATTAAATCTTGTAAATAGAGTGCAGAAGCAGTAGGGCTAGCAATAAATACAAATAAAACAAAACTACTCATACAAACCAGATCAAATAGATCGGCGCAACAACACTTTATTGACGATATAGAACATGTAAATAGATTCACATACTTAGGAATGGATCTGGTCGCAAGCAATGAAGAAAAACCGGAAATAAATAGAAGGCTTATGCTGGCAAATAAAGCCTATTTGGCGATGGGCCACATATTCAAATCGCGAGACGTACACCGGAAAACAAAACTACGGGTCTATAAAACAATAATCAGGCCCATAGTAAGTTATGGTTGTGAAACATGGGTGGTGACACAGAAATCTGCCAATGCATTAGATGTGTTTGAAAGAAAAATATTACGTAGGATCCTGGGCACAATAAGTGAAAACAACAACTGGCGAATTAGGTATAATAGAGAAATATACGAGCAATATAGGGAACCAACTCTAGCACAACACACTAAACTGCGGAGATTACGGTGGGCGGGGAACGTGGTCCGCATGCATGAGAATAGAATCCCCAGAAAATTATTAAATGCCAGAATGCAGGGAAAAAGACTTGTTGGAAGACCTAAAAAGAGATGGGAAGACGAAGTCGATGAGGATGCCAGGAACTGCCTGGGAACGCGTTCATGGAAAAGAACAGCGGTAAATCGAGATGATTGGAGAATCCTGTTGAAGGAGGCCAAGGCCCGATTTGGGCTGTAGTGCCATTGGATGGATGGATCACCAAACAATATTTATTTTATTAATATTGTATTATGGTAAATTAAACATATGCGCAAGTAAGTTACGTATATTGTCATTTTTAAATACTTATGAATATTTCATTATAATTAAATTTGTATTAATATTATTATCATGGTAAATTAAACATATGATTAAGTAAGTTATGGATACCTATTGTCATTTTTAAATACTGATGAATATTATTTATTTAATATCTTAGCATTTTTAGAATCGGAAACATTTATTTGTTAATATTTCCACTGATTGATTACTTTATTTTTAATTATTAGCGTACTTATTTATATAAAATGGTATATTAAATTAATATTAAGTACATTATTTCTTTTTTAAACAACTGACCTAAATTTGTTTTAATGGAATCTTAGGTTAGAGTTTTAAAATATTCGAACTATAATCGTAATACACATCACCTAATTAGCCGTGATCGTCTAGTGGACTAGTTGTTCGGATCCCACATTGTGGCCGTGGTAACCCAGGTTCGAATTCTGGTCACGGCAATGTGCTAACATGTCATGTTGAGGCAATTTTTTGTTTTTTTTTTGTTAAAAAATATTAATTACTGTGTTTAAAACAATAAAATGTATTTTGAACAAATTTTTACAAACAGGTGTATATAAAAAATACTCTAACCCGCTTCAAACAAAATTTGTTTTAAAAAAGTTATTGTTGGAAACGAAAAATTCCATAATAGGGCAGGATTAAAAATGATACTTTTGTTTATCTATATAAAAATACCGATTCTACAAATTTTTAATGAGGTTTGGAATAAAAATTTTACAACAGCGATTCATTGCTCAGTTTTTGAAGTTATATGCATATATTAAACATATGCGTAAGTAAGTTATGTATGTTGTCATTTTTAAATGCTTATGACTATTGCATTTTAATTTGTATTGTATTATTATATTGAATTATGTTGCAATGTATTTTATTTTTATATTAATAACAAAATCAACAATGAATTTTACTGCAGAGTATGTGTTAAAAATTTTTTCTTGTTTCATACATATATGAAAATAAAAATATACATTTTCATCAAAATATTTTGATGAAATCCTCCTATTACAAGTCAAATGTTGTTTATATACAGCAAACGATGCACCATATACCTATATACCTAATTCTGTTTCTCTTTCTGCTCTCTTTTACCTATAGCATTACATATGTAATGATTGTGCAGATTGACTCCCATAAAAATTTGTAACGGCGAACGCGTGTATAAAAGTATAACTTCTATCGGCAGTCCCACTGGACTGCCACACCCGTTTTTTTTTAAACTGATCTTTTTGCATCAGAGTATATAATACTTACTAAGCGAAGAAAATAAAGAAAGTGAAACTCCACAAGGTTAAGTCCTAGTCCTATATTATTCTTAGTTTTAACAAACAATATTACTAAACCTCTAAAGGCTCAACCTTTTGCAAATAATCTTGCTGTTCTAATAAAAGGGAAAAAACTACAATAATAACAAATACTTTGCAGTATTTTCTGAACCAATTACAACAATGATCTCTAAATTTTTAGTAGCTAAAGATCAGCAGTACTTTTCTACAGAAAAGTTTCATTACGTCTCCCCCTTTAAAATTGTATAATACCACCTGAATAAAGTTTTTATTTCTGAGCCTTCAGAAGTATTGTGGACTGTATTCCTTGTATAAAAAATATTTATTCTGACTTTAACACTTTTATTATAATAATTTTATAAAAACTTAAAATTAACAAAACCAAAAAAGAAAGTCTTGTTTTTGCTTGACAGCTACGCGTGGCGTCGTTGTCGCTAGTGTTCGAAGCATGCGCCCTGTGGTCCGTGCAGGGACGGCTCTTGCACTGTTGACTGCTGAACATGCCGCCCCCCTTGAAAGGCTTAAGTGATGCCTTTCAAACAACGCTTCTTGTAAACCATAACCATTATTGTTCATCCATTGGCAGGACGGCTAACTTTACACAAGGCCTTTTGAATTCACCTTTAGAAGTACGCACAGTCACAACCCGCACAACATTATCTGTCCCAGCATGTAGTTGCAATATTCTACCCAATTCCCATTTAGTAGGAGGAAGACCATCCTCTTGAATAATAACCAATGATCCAATTTTCACGTTGTCAGCTGCTGTTCTCCATTTGGTTCGCTGCTGAAGTGAAGAGAGGTACTCACGTGACCAGCGTACCCAAAAACTCTGAATTATCTGAGTCAGGTGATGATACCGTTTCAACTTATTCGGATTTATTTCAGTTAGCTCTTCTTGTGGCAGTGCTACAAGTGGTGCTCCAATTAGAAAATGTCCAGGGGTGAGTACACCAAGGTCTTCTGGACTTTCCGACAGAGGTAATAAAGGACGGGAATTTAGGAGAGACTCAATTTGCATCAACAAAGTATACATTTTGTCATATGTAAATTTATTATTACACATTACCCTTCGTATATGAAACTTTACCGATTTTACAGTTGATTCCCAGATGCCACCAAAATGTGGTGAGTGAGCTGGAATAAAATGCCAATGAATCTTATGTTCCGAAAAATAATCTAAAAAATTTGATTTTACCGTTGCATCATTCATAAATGAATATAACTCCTGCAAATGATTATTTGCCCCAACGAAGTTAGTTCCATTATCAGAATACATATTTTTACATAGACCTCTTCTAGCAATGAAACGTTTAAATGAATTTAAGAATGAATTAGTACTTAAATCATATACAAGTTCATTATGTGTCGCCCTTGTTGTAAAACGTGTAAAAATACATATATAGCATTTAACTACTTTACAATTCCGTAAATAGCTTGTTTTCAATTCAAAGGGACCCCCATAATCTACACCACAATTATAAAATGGCCTTGTAGGCAGAAGTCTAGATTTAGGTGAATCTCCCATAAGAGGTACAAGCAATGTAGGTTTGACACGAAAGCAAGTAACACATTTATGCAGAATGTGCCTAACCGTGCTACGTCCAGATAATAACCAACATTTTAAACGAATTATTGATAGCAATGCTTGTGGACCTGCATGCAAGTATTTATGATGATACGATATCACTATAAGTTTAGTTAATACATGGCCGTTCGGGAGTATGATTGGGTGCTTTTGGTCAAAAGACAATTCTGACTTTTGAAGACGTCCACCAACTCGTAATAGTCCTTTATCATCAAGAAAAGGATTTAATGATAAGATTTTACTCGATTTATGTATTGGTTTTGATTTTTTTATTGTTTGTATTTCCTGATGAAATACTTCATTTTGTGCCATATATACCAAACAGAAAAAACTTCTTTCTTTTTCATCTACAGTAAAAGGACCCGTTGTCTTATTATTAGATGATTTACAATTGGTGACAAACCGAAGTATATATGCAAAAAAACGCTGCAATTTAGCTAAGCTGGAAAATTGGTTCCAAATTTCAGCAAATTGCACAGCTGATATAAATGTTTGAATTACCTTCTGGTCAGGTATGATAGAAATGTGTGAATTTGACAAAGCCTTAGTAGGCCAAGACAATTTATGAGAAGCTAACCATGGTGGCCCATTCCACCACAATTTTGAAGTGTTTAATAACTTTGGTTCATATCCGCGCGTAATTATGTCGGCTGGGTTATCATGCGAGTCAACATGATGCCAGCTATATCCATTAGAAAGCCTTTGTAGTTCCGACACCCTATTTCCAACGAAGGTTTTCCATTGTGACGGTTCACCCAAAATCCAATAAAGAGTTATCATTGAATCAGACCAAAAATGTACCTCATCAAAGCTAACACCTATTGTTGCGATAACCTCCGATGCCAATTTGGCAGCCAATAAAGCACCACACAATTCCAATCTAGGCAAAGATATTGTTTTTAAGGGTGCTACCCTTGATTTCGCACATAATAAATGAACTAAGCAAGAACCACCTTGATCCAGTGACCGAATGTAGAATGCTGCGCCATAAGCAGACTCTGAAGCGTCACTGAAACAATGTAATTGTCTATTAATTGGATTAGAACACAAAACTTGCCTGCTAATGTGAGTTTTCTCCAAATCTGCAATTGATTCCCTAAACTGGTTCCAAGCTGTGTGTAAATCTAAAGGTAAAGACTCATCCCAATTTAATTTTAATTGCCATAGTGATTGCATTATTAATTTAGCTTTAATTATAACTGGCCCTACTAGTCCAAGAGGATCAAATATCTGTGAAACTAAAGACAGAACTGTTCTTTTGCTAACCTTTGTGTAATTAGAAAAATTGATTTTATATTGAAGCGAATCTATCTTTGAGTTCCAATAAAGCCCTAATGTTTTTGTTGTAACATCATCTGCAAGATAATGTTCAATGTCTCCCTTTATTTGAATATCCTCATCAAAAATTTCAGGTTTGTTTGATACCCATTTTCTAAGTGAAAATCCTGCTGTGCACAAAATATTATTTAATTCATCCTTTAATGATTTTACTTCTTCAATTGAACTCCCTCCTGTAAGCAAATCATCAACATAAAAATCCTTTAAAATCATCTGGGAAGCTAGAGGCAGGTTCAATTAATTCTCATGAGCTAATTGTTGTAAACTTCTTATAGCCAAAAATGCTGCTGGAGCGGTCCCATATGTTAGCGTTTTCAGCTTGTATGTCTCAATTGGTTGCTCATCCGAAAACCTCCATAATATTTGTTGTAGTTTTTGCTGAGTTTTGCAAACAAAAACCTGTCGATACATCTTTTCGATGTCTGAAGCTATAACTACATTATGTTTTCGAAAACGAAGAAGAATGCACATTAAATCATCTTGTAATTTTGGTCCGACCATTAGAACATCATGTAATGACAAACCACTGTCAGTTCTAGCTGACCCATCAAACACTACCCTTAATTTTGTAGTTAAAGACGTTTCCTTTAAAACTCCATGATGTGGAAGATAGTAGTTGGGTGTTTCTGAATTGAAGTCAGTTTTATCTTCAACCTTTGACATGTGGCCCAACTGGATATATTCCTGCATAAACTCATGGTATTTAATTTTCATTTCCAAATTTTTATTTAATTTATTTTCCAATAATTGAAATCTTTTTAGTGCATTACTATAAGAATCTCCTAAGTCAGAAATGTTTGACCTTGTTGGTAATTTAACAACAAAATGACCGTTTTTATTTTTAATCGTGCTAGCTTCAAACAACTCTTGACAATAAATGTCCTCCCTGGACATAACCTTTTTTGCACCAAATTCTTCTATTAACCAAAATTTTTCAATTTGGTTTTCCAAAACATTAGACGAAAAATTACATACCACTGAATTGTTGCTAACCTTAATTGATTGACTAACTGGCCCTGAAATAACCCATCCCAACTTAGTTTTTTGGAGAATTGGTTGATCTTTGCCAAGTTTTATCTGACCCACACATAATAATTGCCAAAAAACTGATGCTCCCAGTAATACATCAATTTGTTTTGAAACCCCAAATGTTTCATCTGCAAGTACAATGTTTTTAGGAATATTTATAAAATCCAAGTTTAAATCCGAAGTTGGTAAATTGTCAGAAATTTTATCAATTACCAATAAAAATGCATTTGTTTGATAATTGCTAAACTTTGATAAAAGTGTCCCATTTAATGCCTGAGAAATGTTTGTTATACCTTGACCTAAACCTTTAACCGGAATGTGTACCTTATCTGCCCTTAATTGTAATTTTTCAAAAAATGAACGTGATATAAAATTTGACTGTGAACCTGAATCCAATAAAACTCTACATTCATGCAAAATTCCATATTTGTCTTGCATATATACTAAGGCCGTTGAAAGTAAAATATCAGTTTTTAATCTGTATGATATACCTTGCTTAGAATGATTTAAAAAATTAATTGAATCCTGACCTATATCACCCGAATGTGATTCTAAAAAACATGTCTGACCTATATCACCCGAATGTGATTCCAAAAAACCTGTCTGACCCAAAAAGTTTAATTGAGATGTACCTTCCATTGAATTATTATGGAATGCACCTTGTCCCTGAATATGTACTTCCTTTCCCTGATTAGATATGCCATTTCCCTGTGTGTGTGTTTCTTTCTGGGTAGATATACCACAAATTTGTGATTCAACCTTTGATCCGTTGAGTTGAGTTGCATTTGTTTGTAAATGAGAATTGTTTATAAATTTACCATCCATATGTAAAAGAGTATTGTGTCGTTTTCCACAAAGTTTACAACCTCCCCATGTACAATGTTGTACTAAGTGTCCATCCTTTAGACAGTTCCAACATGCTTTTGATTTTGTTACCTCTTGTCTTCTACCTGACACTGATAAATTATGAAATTTTTAGTATAAAAATAAATAAAATTTTTAGTAAAAAAATAAAAATAAATAAATAAAAATAGTGCGCTAAATTACAAAGTGCACATTGTTTGGACGTTGCAATGAATGACTTTGATAATGTCATTTTTTGCACCCTTTTTTTTGTTTCCTTTGATATTTGCTCTATATCTTGTTTATCCCCTTCTGAGTGTTGTACTTTATGATCTATAAATGCTAAGAATTCCTGTATCATAGAAAATTCGTTAACTGGACCCTTTTCTAGCCATTCCTTATTTGTGTAATAATCAAGCTTTTTCTCTATGGTACAAAGTAAAAGAACATCCCAATGTTCAACTGGATAACCTAAGATACCTAGTGACTTTAAATTTCTTTTTATACAACCTGACAATTTCTTTAATTCTAAACTATTTACCTGAGTTATTTTTGGATATTCATATATAGCTTCAATATGACCACGTGCAATAAGTTTTTTCTTTTCATATGTTTCAGATAAAAGTTGCCATGCAATAGTAAAATTTTTGCTAGTAGTTTTTAGCTGCTCCAGCTCATCCTGGGCATCCCCTATTAAAGCCCTTTTTAAATAGTGAAGCTCGTCAACATCATTTAAATCAGAATTTTCTATGACCATACTAGTAAAACTATCTCTAAATTCTAACCAATGTTGATAACAACCATTAAAAGTTGGAACCTCCAGTGGTGGTAACCGTACATTTTTTAAGCTATTTCGATCTAAACTAGTATTGTGACCTGAGTTTGCTATAGTATCGTTTAAATTAACTTCATTCTTTAATATAATTTCTGCAGAGGCTATTAGTTTAAAATATGCATCCTGAAAATCTAACCTTTCTTGTAATTGTTCCTCTGATGTTGTCTAATAAGTCAATTTCACTTTGTATTTGATCAAAATCATTCCACCATTCTTTGCATTTGTCAACCCTAACTTGTAATTCTACTATTTTATCGTGAGTAAAACTGCTTATAAATGAATCAAATTTTGTAATTTGTGCCTTAAAGATACAACGCTTTCTTTTTAAAACTGTTAACTGATCCATTGCATCGACTATGTATAATATCAATAAAGTTTAAACCTTGCTATTAATAAATCCTAACAAACCGAAATTATAATAACCTTGTGACACAAATTAATATCTCTCTTATTCCAGGATAGGTATTATAGAAATGAAAAATGTGTACTCACCACATACCATGCCATGTTAATTTTTTCACTTGCCGATAAAAAATACACTAACACTTGTTGCTTGTTGATAAAATCCATTCGAATAACCATGAATAAAGTTTTTGTTTCTGAGCCTTCAGAAGTATTGTGGACTGTATTCCTTGTATAAAAAATATTTATTCTGACTTTAACACTTTTATTATAATAATTTTATAAAAACTTAAAATTAACAAAACCAAAAAAGAAAGTCTTGTTTTCGCTTGACAGCTACGCGTGGCGTCGTTGTCGCTAGTGTTCGATGCATGCGCCCTGTGGTTCGTGCAGGGACGGCTCTTGCACTGTTGACTTCTGAACACCACCCTCTCATTAAAACCTTCAGCAATATTCCTGTATATGTGGTTTGACATACGAACATGGTAGGGACACATAAAATTCTGGGAGTTCATTAGAGTGGGGGTTGCACGGAACATTTGCGAGCTTGACCAGAGCTATTCAGAGAATTTTCCACGCTGGGAAGCATAATACTTCAAAAGCTTCATAGTGCTATGCAGTATGATGTCCTCTATGCGACATCAGTCTGGAGTGAGGCTATAGACATACCTTATACGATGCTCATGGTATGCGTGGATACAGCTAGTCTGCTGCGAGTAGGATGTACCTACATAACTGTCAGCTGCCGCTCTATGGGAGGTCACTGGCTGTGTTTTCTTATATGTGTTGGCTGGTGAAAGGGCCAGGATTTATAGTCATAGGCAATGGAACATTGGAGGGGGAGTAATAATTAAGATAAGGTTGACCGAAAAATTAATTTCAATCAACCAGTGACAGAAAGAGTGAAAATTCAACACGTAATGTAGCGGAGTGGACAAAGTCACTAATCTCGAATTTGAGAAGATGGGTAGACTGTGGGCATAGGCAGCTCGATTAGTACCTGACGCAGATGCTTACTGTCCATGGCTACATGCGTGGCTATTTTTTAGGTTAAGGAGGGCACAGTCCGATCAGTGCCTTTACTGTGGTCTTTCAGACAGTGTGACCTACACAATATTGTAATGTGAGCATTATGCGGATGAGAGAGAAGAGAGAGAGAGAGAGAGAGAGAGAGAAATTTGAAAGAGAGTGTAACTGTAAAATTTTTGATTTCGTAAGAGAAATGACAGAAACAATAATCAAAAGAGGTGGAACTTAAAACTAAGTTCTAAAACGTTTGAGTAGCATCTAGGAGGTCGTTAGAGAGGGATAATCTGAGAGAAATGGCTGCTTTGCTAAGTCAGGGGGTTCAAAGCTTTTGATGGTTCTTGTGGGTGTGATTTTCCCGATGAATATATGGGAGGAAACAATTTCGCTGGGGTATTCTAAACCCAAAACTACCTATGCCACAGGTGTCTGTATGCAGATTTTCCTTCTTCTCTTTAAAGAGGTAAAAAGAGGAACACCAAACAAATAGTGTTCCAGAAAACTAAATCTAATGAATATCTTGGCAAACCGTAACTGGGGATCAGGTCAGGAGTCAATTATATCTAAATTAAATTATGGATTAATAGTGTACGTATCTGCTTTAAAAACATTATTAAAAAACAGACACAATGCTGGTATTACCGAACATATTGAGTGAAGCCGTAAAACCACATCTATAATCTATAGATAATACTTAGCTTTAGCATATGCCATATCGATAGCCTCAATCCTCTCTTCGGTTAGACTTCTAACCTTTAACTTCTAACCTTTAAGAAGTTTATCAACTATTACAATAAAAAGGCCTGTTTCCCCAAATCTTACTACGAGAGAATCGGAATATAGTGTTCTAGCCTAAACATTCAGTTGCTAAGAGTATTACAAAATAATTTTAATCATTGTCTACCTTAGACTATGGAACAAACCAAAGTCATTACAGCATTAAGTACAAATAATAAGGATGAAATAACCTATTTTTAAAAGCAAATTTAAAATTTAATCCTAGACCAACACTACAATGATTAGACTAAAGTATATACAGGTATAAGCAAATGTGAAGCTTAAGTTTAAGAATTAGTGGTAAGCCCAAATGACTCTTTTAAATTAACACTTCCTTAAATTCCAGCATCTATATTGCAGAACTATTTGCTTTCGTTAAAGCCATCAAAAACACATAAATATTAAAAAGATAACCACTCAAACCCACCTTTTAGTCGAAAAGAAAAACAGGTTTACACGAAAAAACCAACACATACCACACAAAATCATTTAAAAAGGTAAGATCACAATCTAAAACATTTGATTCGCACAGATTATCTTTCCCAAATTTTAGTATTGAACGTGATAGTAGTGGTGTAGTAGTTCCAGTATGTATACCAGAGTCTACCACAAGTCAGGAGGATTCTTTTATTTCTGATCTTTTTGTTTGTCTATTGCATCCTCTGATTGTGTTGGTAGAGATAATAAGTTTAGTTTGGTACCATTTAAAATTTTTGACCAATCAGATGATGATTGTTTTGATTTTAATTCATTATTAGTGAAGAAACATAATGATAATAGACCTTATCTTCCTATTAAGATTTAGGACAATCTTATTTGGCTCTTTTAGATAGTGGCTCAACATTTCTGTGATAGTTTCACATTCATTAGCTTTACTGAAAAATGCTGAGATTTCTATTATGCCCATTTCTTCTCTGCAAGTATCTACTGCAGATGGTACAGTTCAGTCTATTACAGGTAAATTTGAAACTGAAATCACAGTAGCAGATTTATGTAAACAAATTACATTCTATATTATTCCCTCAGTTCAGAATTCTATAATTTTAGGTATGGATTTCTTAAATGCTTTTAATAGCAATTGTTTTAATTTTTCTTTATCTGTTTCTCAATTTAATCTGTCGGTACTTAGTACTATTTAGGACTTGTCTAGTTTATTTACTTTTGTACAAAGACAATTAGAGAGTATGATCTCTTAATTTATATCTCGTTTATCAAAAGACAAGTTAGGTCATACCTCCTTAATATCTTACAATATTGAGGTGCGAGATACCACACCTTTTAGACAATATCAGTATCCTATTCCTCAGGCATGGCAAGTTGACTTGGAGAAGGAAATCGATTCCATGTTAAAGTTGAAAATCATTGAACCTTCCATGTCTTCTTACTGTAGTCCATTGTGGTTAACAAAGAAAAAAGATGGATCTTTTAGGGTTTGCTTCGATGGTCGAAAGTTGAATAGTTTTACTTCAAATCGGGATGCTTATCCCCGATTTGAAGTTATTTCGTTATATTTCGTTATTCCCCGACTAGATGTCATTTTAAGTAAACTCCAGAATGCTAAATACATTTCTTCTATCGACCTATTTAAAGATTTTCTTAAAATACCTTTCAGTGAGGAAAGTAAAAAGTATACAGCTTTTGTAGTCAGTGAGAAAGGATTATTCCAGTTTGTCACTATCCCTTTTGGTCTTGTTTCAGCTTCTCAGACAATATGTCGTTTGATGAATTTAGTCATTGGTCTTCAATTAGAGCAATATGTTTTTTATTATTTGGATGACATTTTGGTTGTCACTCATGATTTTTCACTTCATATGGAAATTTTAGATAAGTTGTTTTTACGTCTCAAAGAGGCTAATTTGACTATTAATTTAAATAAGTGCCAGTTTTGTCGTCCTAGTCTTAAATTTTTAGGATATGTAGTCGATAGTAAAGGTTTAAGGACAGATCCTGATAAAGGTACAGCCATTAAGGACTTTCCTATACCTAAGACTACCACCCGAGTCCGTAGGATATTAGGAATGTGTGGATATTATCGTCGTTTTGTTCCGTCTTATTCAACTTTGTTGTCTCCACTTACAGATTTGCTTAAAAATAGGATAAAAGGCCAAACTATTACATGGACTTCAGAAGCCGATGATGCTTTCCGGCGTATAAAAGAAGCTCTTACTACTGCTCCTGTCATGACGTCTCCGAATTTTAAGGAGCATAATGGTTCGGAACACCCAATAGCTTATACCCGCAAAAACCTTACTAAAGCACAGAAAAATTATTTCATCACAGAAAGAGAACATCTTGCAATTATGAATGGTCTAGATGCCTTTCGGTACTATCTTGAAGGTCTTAAGTTCACTAGCATCACCTATCATAGTTCTTTATTATGGTTACATTCTATGAAAAATCCATCACAGCGTTTATCCCGTTGAATTTGTAGGCTTTCTGTATTTGATTATAGTGTTACGATAAATTCTGACCCTAAACTGTAAATATTATGACTAATTCTTTTTTGTTGTAGTTATTTGAGAGTGCGACGATCTCTCATCGACGACCGCAGACTGGTTTTTTTGGTCCCGCTTGGAAGTTTCGAGTCGTGGAAATGACTCATCATAGGCCTTTCGCCAAAACAGCAGTCTATTCGATGTGTTTCGAGAAACAGCTGTTTTCATTCTCGAATAACAGGACTTTATATTTATAGAGGAATTTTGTTATGAAGAGGGTTAGTTAATATCTGAAGACCCGCGCCCGCGATTTTAATTGTTACGTTCGCCTATATAAATTATGTATTATCCATTAAATAAATTGATATAAATTATCGTGCTTTTTAATGAATTAAGATAAGAACAATATAATAAATTAATAAAAACATTATAAATTAAATAAAGACATAGCAGTTAAATAAATTCGCAGCATTGGTGTCAAAAGTGAATATAAAATAAATTGTGAAAATGACGACGATTTATGAGCTCACAGTGACGAATTTAAGAAGACATATCGAAGACAGAGAATTAGCTTCTACCGGAAAAAAGGCTGAGTTAGTCCAACGACTAAAGAACGCTTTGCTAGAAGAAGGTCTAGATCCAGAGACTTATATATTTGAAGATCCTGTCCTCTCGTCGATTTCGAAAGTTTCTTCTGATGTAGCCAAAGTTTCTGGTGATGTAGCCAAAGTTTCTGGTGACATCGCATCATTAGAGAACAAAGTTTCCGGCAACATCGCATCATTGGAGAACAAAGTATCTGGTGATATTTCGAAAGTTTCCGGCGACATCGCCTCATTAGAAAACAAAGTTTTTAACGAGATTTCTTCTCTGGAAAGTAAAGTTTCTGCTAACATCTCTAAAGTAACTTCTGAGATGTCTGCCCTCGACGATAGAATATCTTCGTTAAAAAACCAAGTTGCTGCCGATATGTCGGCCTTCGAAGAAAAGATGAAAGAGATCGAAAGGAAGATGATCGGCAGAGAGAGGAAACAATCCAATTACAGTAGAGACAAAAGAAGAAGAGACGAAATGTAAGTTGGAAACACGGCCGAAATTTGAAGGAAGTGAAGGTTCTGTCCATGTGAAAGTCCCAACTTTCGATGGAAAATCGTCATGGAACAACTACATGAAACAGTTCGAATCAGCCGCAAGAGCAAATGGATGGTCTGAAAAACAAAAGGCGGTAAACCTGACTATCGCTCTTCGAGGAGATGCCTTAGATGTGCTTCAGACCATAGCCGTAGAGGAGACCGATGATTTCGAACAACTCAAGAAGAGGTTAAATATGCGATATGGCCACGAACATTTGGAGCATGTATATCAGTCGCAGCTTAAAAATCGTAGACAGAAGAAAGATGAGGCTCTTCAAGAATATGAGGTAGATATTGCCAGATTAGTACGATATGCTTATCCAACAGCTCCCGAAGACATGATGAAAAAATTGGCCGTTCAAACGTTTATTGAAGTTCTTCGTGATCATGAAATGCAGAGAACACTACGATTAGCTCGTCACAAGATGCTGGTTGATGTCTTATCCGCTGCCCTCGAATACGAGTCAGCTACGCAGGCCTCTGGAGGGTACAGTAAAGTTAGGACTGTAAAAGAGGAAGGAGATGAAGATAAACTTGACCAGCTCGTTAATATAATTAAGAGTATGACATACAAGAAAACGAAGACCATAAGATGCTGGAATTGTGGCGAAATAGGACACGTACGAAGTTCATGTAAGCACCCTAGGTACGACGCAAATCAAGAAACTCACCACCAGGAAAACTAGAACGGGTCAGCCTTAGGGGGCAGCTTTGACCCGGAACTTTTCCAAAGACCCTCTCATACTAATAGCTTCTTTGAAATGTCGTGAGGATAGTGTATATGTAGATGGAGAAATAAATAGTAAAAAGCATACGTTGTTGGTGGATACCGGAGCGACCAATTTACGCCCGACAGTTATAAACAGCCATAAGAAACTGTTACCAACGAGGTTGCGACTTCGGACCGCTACAGGTGAAAATGCCAACATTTATGGAGAAATACAGATACAATTGGGAATTAAAGCAGAAAAGTTTGTCCATACTGTTATAGTTGCTAACATCGAAGAGGATGTTATATTAGGAATGAACGTAATGAATATGCATGGATTCCAATTGGATTTTAAGAATAAGGTAATTAAAGTTGGTAACGAGGAGGTATTTCTTCATCCACATAATGACAACACTGTGCAAGCAGCCATTAAAGAAGATACAGTCGTACCTGCGAGAAGCGAAACGATCATAGTAGCGCGGCTACAGGGAATTGTGGACGAAGGGAGACCTGTTATGATGGAGCCTTGGAACCACGACGATGAGGTTGGCCGTGGAATCATAATTGGAAAGGAATTGGTGACTTCGGCTAAGGAAATTCCTGTGAGACTTATCAATGTCAACGACTACCCAGTGACCATAAAGAAAGAGACAAAAGTAGGAACTTGTGTACCTGTGACATCCATAATCCGTCAGGCGACAACATCTGATAATTCCAACGACAAATTCGACCAAATGGTTGCAGGGGCAGGACAGTCTCTGAATCAGATTGAGAAAAGGAAATTAAGGGAATTTCTTCGGCAGTATCGTGATATTTTCGTACCGAAAGGAGGAAAGACGGGAAGAACAACCGTTGTTAAGCATAAAATTGATGCTGGTAATGCTAAGCCAATTCGTCAAACAGCTCGACGATTACCACAGGCGAAAAGAGAGGAAGCTGAAACGATTGTTCAGGAAATGAAGAACGACAGGGTGATAGAACCTTCTACGAGCCCATGGGTCTCTTCGGTGGTCCTGGTTAAGAAGAAAGACGGAACGACGAGGTTCTGTGTGGATTACCGTTTGGTGAACAACGTTACCAAGAAAGATAGTTATCCTCTGCCTCGGATCGATGACACATTGGACACCTTGGCTGGAAGGTAATTGTTTTCTACTTTGAATTTGGATACTGGCAGGTAGAAATGGACCCAGTAGATAAAGAAAAGACAGCCTTCACCACAGGGATCTGGATTGTGGCAATTCAACGTTATGCCATTTGGACTCTGTAATGCTCCTGCGACATTTGAGAGGCTTATGGAAAATGGTTGAGAGGGTTATCTTGGAAAACATGCCTGGTTTATTTAGATGACATAATCGTCTTGGGGGAGACATTTGAAGATCATTTGAGGAATTTAGAAAACGTTTTTAATCGACTTAAAGCTGCCCAATTGATGCTAAACCCCAAGAAGTGCCAGCTATTTCTAGATAAAGTCAATTATCTGGGTCATATAGTCAGTAAAGAAGGAGTGGCTGTGGATGAGGGAAAAATCGATTCCATTAAGGAATGGCCAAAACCAACTGACAAACATCAAGTGAGAAGTTTTCTTGGACTATGTACTTACTACCGGAGGTTTATTAAGAAGTTTGTAGATATTGCTAAGCCATTAACGCGACTTACGGAGAAAGCAAGAGATAGCTTACCGCTGGGATACAGACTGCCAAAGTGCCTTTGAGACTTGAAAAAGCATTTAATAATAGCACCAATTTTAGGGTATCCACTGCCAGAAGGAGAGTTCATCTTAGATACGGATGCAAGTAATGTGGGAATTGGAGGAGTGCTGTCTCAGATTCAAGGAGGACAGGAACGAGTCCTCGGATATTTTAGTAAAGTTCTTTCAAAACCTGAGCGGAATTATCACGAGGTCACGAGAAGAGAACTTCTGGCAGTAGTGAAATCAGTAGAGCACTTCTATCAATACCTCAGACAATATAAATTAAATAAAGACATAGCAGTTAAATAAATTCGCAACAATAGTATTGTGCATCGCAAAGCCAATGATGTTGTGGTTGCAGACGCGTTGTCACAAACGTTCGATATCAATCTTTTAGATCTGCCCACTTCATTTCCAGATAATTGGTATCGAAAGATTATTTATAATGTCACCCAAGAACCTAGTAGATATCCTGATTTCAAGGTGAAAATAATATCCTTTATAAACATGTTATCAGTCCTGTCGAATCTCTATCGGATATGTCTGGTTTGAAAATAGTGGTCCCAACAGCTAATAGGGATGAAGTATTGAAAACCTTTCATGATGATGTGACATCAGGTCACTTTGGTTTTTACAAACCATTTACTAAGATAGCTGAGCTATATTACTGGCCTGGTTTGCGCAACTCAGTTAAGAAATACATCTCGATATGTAGAGTTTGTGCAACATGCAAGCCAAGTAATCTACCTCAATCTAGATTAATGGGTTCATTTCGAAACATTAATTTTTCTTGATAAATGATATCTTTAGACCTTATTGGACCATATCCACGTAGTTATTTAGGTAATACGTATTGTTTGGTAGTTGTAGATTACTTCACCAAATTTCCAATTTTCACAATTCATTTTCAAAGCCTTTAAAGATCTTTTGAATAAATATAACTTCCAAAAGATTTTCTATAATGCCTCTTATCCGCAAGCTAATCACACTAAACGTATAAATTGTAGCATCGTTACTGCTTTACGATCTTATACCTACACTGATCATAGAGCTTGGGATCAGTATATTCATTCAGTCGCTCAAGCCATTCGAACTTCTGTTCATGAAGTCACTCAATGTTCCCCAGCTTATGTTAATTTTAGTAGGCATGTTTCTTTGTCAGGTGATTATTTTAGATTAATTTCTGAGAATTCAGCAACTCTTCCTTAAGTTTCGGAGAAACTTCATCGTATGGATGATCTCCAAAATTGACCTCCAATCTTTGCTGACATTAGGAAGAAGTTGAAAGCTTCTTACCTTAGAAATCAGAGTCAGTATAATTTGAGGAAACGAGACATGCGATTCTTTGTTGGCGATCGAGTATTGAAACGAAATTTTGTAAAGTCAAGTAAGGGTGATGCCATTTCAGCTAAGTTCTATCAGAAATATATTCCCTGTACTGTCGTTCGACTAATATCTCCTTTAGTGTATGAATTAAAAGACAATTCGACGAATAGACGAATTGTTCAATTTCATATAAAGGATTTACTTCCAGATAATACAGTAGATGATATAGCATCCTCTTCCTCAGATGAAGATTAACTTAAGTTAGTCTATTAAAGTTAATCTACCACTTTGACTATTATTGTTTTGGCTCAGTTTTGATTACGATTTGGTATTTTCTTGGAACTTTAACCAACTAACCTTTATTATTGTTTACCAGACATTGTATATTTACAGCTTATTTCTTGTTTATCACTTAGTTATATAAGTTAAAATTATTAAGCCTTTTCATTCTTATTATGAGTACACTTATCTGTATTTATTAAACGTTATACTGGTAGGAAACTATATTAAATACTACTATTATATATATATATATATATATATATATATATATATATATATATATATATATATATATATATATATATATATATATATTGTGACAATTGGGGTTTATAGAAAATAATTTATAAGTTATATACTACATAATATTAGATATAAAAAAGTATTTGATTAATTTAAATAAGTTATATACTAGAGAATTTTATAAACATATATTTATGTGAGGGCATTTTAAGAAATTAGCATATAATAATTGTAAAAAGTTGTATTTTAGTAATTATAATGTGGTAGATAGATTTAAGTGAGCCATGTGCCTAGGCAACCAAAAATACTCTCGAATTTTGACAGATAGAAATTAATCATAATACGAATACAAAGTGGGGTTATTATTATATAATATATTGTTTGAAATGTGTATTTTATTAAATTAGAGTGTTAGTTACTAATTTAATTATATATTCTGATCTGAAAAGCCTAAATGTAAACAAAATTATTAATAGAAAAGAATGGAATTCTCTGGATCTCCGGAGATGGCCATGTTTGCGAAATGGTTTGTTCCAGAAAATTCAGACATGTATTAAATAGAACTGAATAGAACATGATATCTTACGAGATGGTTCTAGAAATCCAAAAACATATAAATACCCGTGATTTGGATTCAAGATGGCAGTTTTTGGGCAGTTTTTAAGTTTTTAGTCAGAAGTCAAGCAGTTTATTATGAAAGTTAGTTAGAGTCAGTGAATCAGGTACAAATAGTCAAATTGTTTAATATAGTGAGTTAAATGAAGATTAAAAATTATGCATATATTTAATGCACATTTATAATTATACACAAATAATTATTGAAGATTAAAAAAAGTATATTGGAAGAAATTAAATTATATTATGGTTGGAGATTAATATAAATCAACTTATAATAATTGGATATTGGTATATTAAAAAGAAGAATAAATATAAATGCTGTTTGCTGGTTTGGTTGGTGGTATATAAATGATGGTGAAGAAAACTATATCTTAAATTGGTAGAAGCTGATAATTGGAAAAAGTAATTTCACAAAAAAAACAAGGATAACTGAAGTACGAAGACATTCAGTGGTGATTAGAATCTATATACTTAGTGGAAAACAGTTCATTTAGGCATTCAGTGAAAGAAAGGTACAAAATTTTGTTAATATAATTTAGTTAGTGTCATAACAATTTCAATTTTGAAGATAGTTTGTTTAAATTTTAGATTGTCTATAGAATTTAATTAGTTTTATAAGAATATCAGTTTAAAGATAGTTTATTTTAAATTTACATTGGCTAGGTTAGATATATATATATATGTGTGTTTCATAATAGTTATAATAAAGATAATTTAAAAAAGTACTTACAAGCTAATTCTTTGAGAACCGCGATAAAAACCCTATATATTATATTATTAAAAATACTCATTGCTCATCATTCAAACAAAAAACACATCATAACAATTTGGCACCCAACGCGGTGGCTCTCTATTTAAAAGAATTAGTTTGGAAAGATAAGTGCTCTCATATAAGTAAATTAATTATCAGTAGAAAGAAAAAATTATAGATTTTATTTTTAATTATATTTGAACAAGTAAAGTCTCAAAATGTCTCAAGGAAAGAAAGGTACAAGAAGCAAAAAGAATGAAGAAGATGTGGAAGTAGAAACACAACCTATACAAGAGGAGAGTTTAGTTCAAGTTCCACAAGATACTGCAGAAATGAATCCAGAAAGAGAGGAAAATGTCAATATGGCAGCTTTGATGTCATTAATGATGCAGATGAACAAGACAATGGAAGAGAATACGAAAAAAATGGAAGAGAATTTAAAAGAAGTCAAAGAAGACATAAAAAAAATAGAACAGAAAATGGAAGAGAATACGAAAAAAATGGAAGAGAATTCAAAAGAAGTCAAAGAGGACATGAAAAAAATGGAACAGAAATTGGAAGAGAATTATAGAAAATTAGAAAAGAAAATAGAAGATAATAATAATAAAATTGTAAAGCAAATAGAAAAACAAATGGATAAAAAACTTGAAGCTGCAGAGAAAAAAGTAGCAAATGAAATAAAAAGTATACGGAATGACTACAAGAAAAGGATAGACAATGAGAGGACAGAAGTAAAGAGGATTATTCAAGATAATAAGATAGATATAGAACAGAAAATAGAGTTACAGAAATTTAACTTAGAAGTAAAAATTAACGAAGACAGGAGAAACACAGAAGAAAAATTAGACGATATACAACAAAATATCCAAATAAATTGTAATCAAATAAGAAATGTGGAACAGAGAATAGATGATATTTCACAAATGAGAGACATAGGGAGACCTTACTTAAATTTAACAAATGAGACTGGGATTAAATTCTCTGGTAATATAAAAAATTTGCATCCTAGAGTATACATAAATAGTTTAAAACATAAATTAAGATTTGTGAATAATATTAATGATATTAAAGATTATATTAGAATGACATTAAATGACAATGCAGCAACTTGGTTTGCTAGTATTGAGAATGATTTAGATAATTTTCAAACATTTGAAAATAAATTTTTAAATTATTATTGGGGTGAATTAGAGCAAGCCAAGTTTAGAGAAATTCTATATTTTGGAAAGTATAATCACAATTTAAAATCAAATATGGTAGATTATGCATTAAAACTGATAACAGTTGCAAAATATTTAGAACCACCACTTAGAGAGGATGAAACAGTCTTAAATGTATCTAGACATTTTGATGCTGATGTTGTCCAAACAGTAACTGTACAAAATATTCAAACAATAGATAGTTTTATTAATTTTATTCAAAGAATACAAAGAGGCAATATGACAAGTAATAATAACAACAGAAAAAACAATAATAACTTTCAATATAATAAAAATGATATTCAACAATATAGACAATCATATAACATTAATACTAGGTATGGTAATAATTTACAAAATTTTAATAATAATAACAGTAATCCAAATAGACAGAACTTTAATAATAATACTAGTTATAATAGACAAAATTTTAATAATAATACTAATGATAATAGAAAACATTTTAATAACAGTACTAATAATAATAGACAAGATTTTAATAATAGAAGAAATACAGAGCGACCTAACTATAACAGACAGGTAAATTGTGTTCGAAGGAATAGAAGCTGCGAAGGCAGGGAACGAAGTAGTACAAGGCAGGAGAATGTGAGTAGAAGTCATAGTAGGGAAAGACATAGGACATCAGATCCAAGTGGTCAGATACAATCTGACAATTCTAATAATCAAAATTTTATGCAGTAAACTTTCTGAATTACAAGTTAGGCCATTGCTATTATGAAAAACCTTCTGAATTTATTTCTTTAGATGAAGAGAAAATTATTGAATCTATTAATTTAATTTGTATAAATGCTTTGGCCAAAAATAAAATGATTAAGATTATGATAGATACTGGTTCAGAAAGTACTTTAGTCTCGGAGAATTTTATTTTTAATACATTAAAATTATCAGATATAATAAAGATTCCAAAAATTAAAATTGTTGGTGCAAATAATAAGAAGTTGGGTGAAATTGATAAACTAGCCAATTTTAAAATTAATATTCTTAATAAAGAAATTAATATGCAAGGATTTATTGTCAAGGATTTATGTGTTGATATATTAATGGGAAATGATGAATTGGAAAAGAAGAAAGTAAAGATAGATTTTGAAGAAAAAATGGTAACTTTGGAAGGGCAAATAATTAAATTTATGCAGAAAGATGAGGTAGAAGAAGGAATAAGAGTTGATAGGATATTATTAAAAGAAAATAATGATGTTTATGAAGAAGAAATGTATTTTGATGATAGGGAAATGCCCCAGAAGAATGTAAAGAATAATTATTGTAGTGAATATTTAAGGAATGGAAATTTTAAGCAGATGGATGCCTACGAGGCGGAGTGCGTAAAATTGGAAGCAAGGAATAATGAGTACATAATGAAGAATAATTTTATTTGTAAAGAAGAAGATATAATGAAAGTTTTAAATTGCCCTGAAGAATATAAATCAATAGTCATTTCCATATTGCAGCAACACAAGGGACTTGTCAATAAAGAAAATAGAATTGCACAAAATTATATCCATAGTATAAAAGTTAAAGAAGAAAAAGATTTTAAAACAAAATCATACCCAATACCATATAAATACAGAGAAGAAGTAAACAAAACAATTAATAATATGTTAGAAGATGGGATCATTGAGAAGGCAGACACACGTTTTATAAATCCATAGTAGTAGTACGAAAAAGATCAGGTGAAATCAGGTTATGTTTGGATGCAAGGAATATTAACAAGATTACTGAAAAGCAATTTGAAGCACCAATGAGTATAGATGGAATACTAGGAAGAATTACAGGAATGTCATTTTTCACTAAAATTGATTTACAGCATAGTTTCTGGTTAATACCTCTAGAAAGAAAAAGTAGACAGTATACAGGATTTCAGATAGATGGAGTAGTATATCAATTCAAACTAGTACCATTTGGACTTCAATCATCTTGCAGTGTTCTATGTAGATGTCTTCATGATATTTTGGATCAATATGAACATTTTGTAATTCACTACATTGATGATATATTAATTTTTTCTAAAACTGCTGAAGATCATGAGAAACACCTAAAATTTATAATAAATAGATTAGACAAAGTTGGACTAAAAATAAATCAAGAAAAATGTACAATTTTTCAAAAAGTAATGATATATCTAGGTTATAAACTTAACACTAATAACTTACTGATATATCCATTTTATTCAATAGACTTGATTTGTTAAATAGACGGTAGATTTCATTATTTTGAATCAATTTGACATCATACTTGTTGAATTTTGTACATATGGAAATTGTTTGGTACCCTAAAAATCATAATTTGGGGTTAGATACAGAATTGATTGTGTAAATGTCTTTATAAAAAGTGTAAAACTTACCAATTCATATGGATGAAAGCCTGTTGAATGGAAATAATTCCTAGATTTTGTCTATAATTAAACAGAACACAATATAGATTATATTTCTAATTAAGGTTATATTTTATTCTCTGATATAGCATCCATTTGACATGACAGTTTGACCATAGAATAGCCGAACTGTGATCCGTTGTTCTCTACTTTGACATAGACAGCGAACAGGGATGTATTTAACACATTTTAAATAAAAAAAAATTGATTTATTAAATTTAATAAGGGATAAGAAAATTAATATTTAAAAAAATAATAAGTAAATTATTTATTTTAAATTTAAATTTTGGGGTATTGTGACAATTGGGGTTTATAGAAAATAATTTATAAGTTATATACTACATAATATTAGATATAAAAAAGTATTTGATTAATTTAAATAAGTTATATACTAGAGAATTTTATAAAAATATATTTATGTGAGGGCATTTTAAGAAATTAGCATATAATAATTGTAAAAAGTTGTATTTTAGTAATTATAATGTGGTAGATAGATTTAAGTGAGCCATGTGCCTAGGCAACCAAAAATACTCTCGAATTTTGACAGATAGAAATTAATCATAATACGAATACAAAGTGGGGTTATTATTATATAATATATTGTTTGAAATGTGTATTTTATTAAATTAGAGTGTTAGTTACTAATTTAATTATATATTCTGATCTGAAAAGCCTAAATGTAAACAAAATTATTAATAGAAAAGAATGGAATTCTCTGGATCTCCGGAGATGGCCATGTTTGCGAAATGGTTTGTTCCAGAAAATTCAGACATGTATTAAATAGAACTGAATAGAACATGATATCTTACGAGATGGTTCTAGAAATCCAAAAACATATAAATACCCGTGATTTGGATTCAAGATGGCAGTTTTTGGGCAGTTTTTAAGTTTTTAGTCAGAAGTCAAGCAGTTTATTATGAAAGTTAGTTAGAGTCAGTGAATCAGGTACAAATAGTCAAATTGTTTAATATAGTGAGTTAAATGAAGATTAAAAATTATGCATATATTTAATGCACATTTATAATTATACACAAATAATTATTGAAGATTAAAAAAAGTATATTGGAAGAAATTAAATTATATTATGGTTGGAGATTAATATAAATCAACTTATAATAATTGGATATTGGTATATTGAAAAGAAGAATAAATATAAATGCTGTTTGCTGGTTTGGTTGGTGGTATATAAATGATGGTGAAGAAAACTATATCTTAAATTGGTAGAAGCTGATAATTGGAAAAAGTAATTTCACAAAAAAAACAAGGATAACTGAAGTACGAAGACATTCAGTGGTGATTAGAATCTATATACTTAGTGGAAAACAGTTCATTTAGGCATTCAGTGAAAGAAAGGTACAAAATTTTGTTAATATAATTTAGTTAGTGTCATAACAATTTCAATTTTGAAGATAGTTTGTTTAAATTTTAGATTGTCTATAGAATTTAATTAGTTTTATAAGAATATCAGTTTAAAGATAGTTTATTTTAAATTTACATTGGCTAGGTTAGATATATATATATATGTGTGTTTCATAATAGTTATAATAAAGATAATTTAAAAAAGTACTTACAAGCTAATTCTTTGAGAACCGCGATAAAAACCCTATATATTATATTATTAAAAATACTCATTGCTCATCATTCAAACAAAAAACACATCATAACAATTTGGCACCCAACGCGGTGGCTCTCTATTTAAAAGAATTAGTTTGGAAAGATAAGTGCTCTCATATAAGTAAATTAATTATCAGTAGAAAGAAAAAATTATAGATTTTATTTTTAATTATATTTGAACAAGTAAAGTCTCAAAATGTCTCAAGGAAAGAAAGGTACAAGAAGCAAAAAGAATGAAGAAGATGTGGAAGTAGAAACACAACCTATACAAGAGGAGAGTTTAGTTCAAGTTCCACAAGATACTGCAGAAATGAATCCAGAAAGAGAGGAAAATGTCAATATGGCAGCTTTGATGTCATTAATGATGCAGATGAACAAGACAATGGAAGAGAATACGAAAAAAATGGAAGAGAATTTAAAAGAAGTCAAAGAAGACATAAAAAAAATAGAACAGAAAATGGAAGAGAATACGAAAAAAATGGAAGAGAATTCAAAAGAAGTCAAAGAGGACATGAAAAAAATGGAACAGAAATTGGAAGAGAATTATAGAAAATTAGAAAAGAAAATAGAAGATAATAATAATAAAATTGTAAAGCAAATAGAAAAACAAATGGATAAAAAACTTGAAGCTGCAGAGAAAAAAGTAGCAAATGAAATAAAAAGTATACGGAATGACTACAAGGATAACTGAAGTACGAAGACATTCAGTGGTGATTAGAATCTATATACTTAGTGGAAAACAGTTCATTTAGGCATTCAGTGAAAGAAAGGTACAAAATTTTGTTAATATAATTTAGTTAGTGTCATAACAATTTCAATTTTGAAGATAGTTTGTTTAAATTTTAGATTGTCTATAGAATTTAATTAGTTTTATAAGAATATCAGTTTAAAGATAGTTTATTTTAAATTTACATTGGCTAGGTTAGATATATATATATATATGTGTGTTTCATAATAGTTATAATAAAGATAATTTAAAAAAGTACTTACAAGCTAATTCTTTGAGAACCGCGATAAAAACCCTATATATTATATTATTAAAAATACTCATTGCTCATCATTCAAACAAAAAACACATCATAACAATATATATATATATATATATATATATATATATATATATATATATATATTGTTTGTTAATTTGATTATCATGTTTTGTTTATTTGGTTTGCCAAGTTGGAAAGAATGTTGTAATTTTTGTATTTAGATTTAGTCTCGGAGTTTGAGTTCCGGAATTCATCATTTTCATGACAGGTTATGCAGATGACTGGGCAGTAAGATGTTTCGTTCATAATTAGCTAACCATCTTCAAGTGGAATTCTAAGTTGATCATTTTAGTTTTAATCTTGAGTCTTTCCAGGCTATGTTCAATAATAATTACAAAAGATTTCCTTTAGCTGACTTCTTAGACTTACTTATGTTAAGCTATTATTGTCATTGCTACCTCAATGGATAGCATAGTTAGATTGTTTTTCTGAAATAAGTATTTTATATTTTAGTTAACAAATGACCGTTTATAGTTACATTCACTTCTTTCCTTAGGCATTCACTTATTGATTTCGGATATAGAACTCGAACATATCTTGTTCTTTCTTTGTAACGTCAGAACGGATCATTAATTTGCAGTTTCCACAGATATTGGTCTGTTTGTTATTGATGCTTTTTTTGCTGATTACTTACTTATTTATTATTTACTTCTTTACCTATTACTATTTGGATATTTTGGGTATAGTTATTATTGTCTTACTAAACGCCATGTAGCTCTCTTATGTGTAATATTCTTACATCTGTTGTAGCTACCTGCTATAGTAAGTGAATATCAGCATAAGTTAATTTGTTTTGATGTTGATTTAGATTCAATGATTCATTCTATGAATATTGTGGTTTAGGCATATATTACCGGATGTGGGTATATGTTGACCTAATATATTTGAATTATTTGATTATTGTGTGAATTGGTTACCCATTTGCTTGGTTGATTATACCTTTGGATATGCTATTCTATAAATCTGTTTTGAATTTAGTGCCCAATTCAACACTTAAATTGGTTTATACATAATTGGCATTTTTTTTATTGTTACTTTTTTGGATTATTTGATTAGAGTAGGAAATTGGTTACTCATTTGCCTGGGTGATTTTACTTTGGATATGTTATTCTATAAATTTGTTGTCCACTGGTTAATCAATTTTGGATTTAGTGCCCAATTCAATACTTAAATTGGTTTATATATGTTTGAAATTTTTATTGTTACTTATGATTTGTGAATCGGTTCACACCTCTGCCTAATTAATTATCCGTGGATATGCTACTCTAAATTTGTTGTCCACCGAATAGTCAATTTTGGAACCAGTGTCCGAGTTCACATTATTTTAATATTTATGAATTGAGTATTTGTCTTTACGACTATTTTAGGCTACACGAAAGCCTTACTGTAGTTTATGTACTTTAGAGAGTATGTGGCTTGTAAGTCACTTAGTAATATTTGGATATCTTTAGATGTCTCCTTCTTTCTACATCATTCATGATCTGTGGGTAATTGTAATCTGGCGGATCGATGTAGATTGTTTGGAAGTTAGTTTATTAAGTTCTTATATTTTAGTCACATTTGGCAAACTAGTGCCATGGTTAAAAATTTTAGTTTTAGATTTATTTGTATCCTTTGCTTGTACTGTAATGATAGAAACTTTGGCTAACGAACAGTTAAGCGTCTGTTCGAACTATTGTCATAACTTACGGTTCATATCTATTCTGTGATTTTCGTTAGGTATGCAAAAAGAAAAAAAAAAATTTTTTTCTGAGTAAGAGGGGCATGTAACGAGTCCGTCACTTTAATAATTCTTTAATTACTTTTCAATAAAGTTTTTAAAATCCATATTCGATTATTATCTATTAATTTTTAACTTCTAAGTTGGTATTAAGCAGCGGCACCAAGCGACAATTTTGGCAGATATGCTTATCTGACTAGAAACGAGTGGTCATCGCCACTTCTCATCAGTTCTGACTTCGGGTAAAGCAACTAGAAGTTGCTGGAAGTTTTGGTTTGTATTTTTTTGAGTGTCCCGCTTGGTTTGTAGCCACTCTGAGCCGCCTACTGTAGGAGTCAAGGGGAAGAAGTCTTTGTTTTGTTTTTTATGGGATATTTTTTTAAAAGAAGAAGGGTTAAGTTATTCCTAGTCGTAGTTACACCTAGTGCTAGGTTAATTCTCCTCTGTCTTAGCTGTTCCCTCAGAGGTCCAGATCTTACATTATTATTCCCGGACAACTTCAAGAAACCGGCCGGAAGACCTCCCTCGTTTAGAGTGTGGAACACTGCTAATTTGTATTCAGTTTACTCATCAATTTTAATAATTTTTTATATCTTTTTTTTTAACTTTAAATCCTACTATTTTACCTAATAATAAAGACCTGTTATTTTTTCTAAAATAATTACTGAATAATATTTAAGGACTTGTTAACTACAGGTTGTAGTTTTAAATCCTCCCTTTCAACTCTGTTTTATGGTTTTATGTATACACATTTAATCAGTGAGTTCTTTATTGATATTTCATTTTTATATATTTAAACCTTGGATATCTATCCCGTCAGGATAGTGTCCTTATTACTTTTTTAGGACATTTAATTGAAAGCCGAATTACAGAGTTACATCTCTAGTAGGTAAGTAAATTACCTTTTTAGGTCGAATCATTAGAATTTTTCTTATATTTTATTATTTGTAAATTCAGAGCATCAAGAATCAATTGTGTATAACCAGGGAATTTTTTTTTAGCATATAAGTAAC